>NW_013949744.1:0-551 GCF_000517525.1 Limulus polyphemus
GTTGTTGTACCAAATAAAGCTAAAGATGAGTATGGGGGTTACAAATTCGCTAACTAGAGTTAAACATAGGTGTTCGTGGAGTTGTTGTACCAAATAACGCTAAAGATGAGTATGGTGGTTACAAATTCGGTAACTAGAGTTACTCCTATGATTTCGTGGAGTTTTTGTACAAAGTAAGGCTAAAGATGAGTATGATGGTTATAAATTCGGTAACTATAGTTACACCTAGGTGTTTATGGAGTAGTTGTACTAAGTAAAGCTAAAGATGAGTATGGTGGTTATAAATTCGGTAACTATAGTTACACCTAGGTATTTATGGAGAAGTTGTACCAAGTAAGGCTAAAGATGAGTATGGTGGTTATAAATTCGATAACTATAGTTATTCCTAGGTATTTATGGAGTAGTTGTACTAAGTAAGGCTAATGATGAGTATGGGGGTTACACATTCGTTAACTAGAGTTACACCTAGGTGTTCATGGAGTAGTTGTACCAAGTAACGCTAAAGATGAGTATGATGATTATAAATTCCGTAACTATAGTTACACTTAGGT
>NW_013949745.1:0-574 GCF_000517525.1 Limulus polyphemus
CCTGATATAAAGCTGTTTGTTATCCAACATAAACAACTAACAATCAATTAGCCCAATGTTTATGTTGTTCCTGATATCAAGCTGTTTGTTATCCAACACAAACAACTAACAATGAATTAGTCCAATGTTTATGTTATTCGTGTTGATTAAGATATTAAGCTGTTTGTTATCCAACACAAACAACTGACAATAAATTAGTCCAATGTTTATGTTTTTCCTGATATAAAGCTGTTTGTTATCCAACATAAACAACTAACAATCAATTAGCCCAATGTTTATGTTGTTCCTGAAATCAAGCTGTTTGTTATCCAACACAAACAACTAACACTGAATTAGTCCAATGTTTATGTTGTTCGTGTTAACTAAGATATCAAGTTGTTTGTTATCCAACACAAACAACTAACAATGAATTAGTCCAATGTTTATGTTTTTCCTGATACCAAGCTGTTTGTTATACAACACAAACAACTAACAATGAATTAGTCCAGTGTTTATGTTTTTCCTGATATCAAGCTGTTTGTTATCCAACACAAACAACTAACGCTGAATTAGTCCAATGTTTATGTTTTTCCTG
>NW_013949746.1:0-294 GCF_000517525.1 Limulus polyphemus
CCCCAGAGGCGAAAGGTACCGCCGTCGAGATCGAGTCCGTGGAAAATTCTCCGATAGTCGGTAACGTTCTTTCGTCTGCTACCGCGTTTAACTTGTTCCCCTAATATAAGAGGGAAACTAAGGTTAGGGTCATCCCTCTCAAAAGTACGGGGTACGGTCTCCGCCTCAGATACGCGGAAAGCCTCGGCATTGAACGCCAACCACCGGTCGAGGTATCGCCGACGGAACCTCGGCCGCGTTCCCGGAGGCGTTCCGCAGAGGCGTAAGGTACCGCCGTCGAGATCGGGTCCGTGG
>NW_013949747.1:0-730 GCF_000517525.1 Limulus polyphemus
GCTGGTTGTATAGTACACTTGTTGTTTTTATTTGTGGGTTAGAAAAGTTTACCTGGATGTATAGTACAGATGTTGTTTTTAACTGTGGGTTAGAAGATTTTACCTGGCTGCATAATACAGTTGTAGTTTTTATCTGTGAGTTAAAAAAATTAGCTGGCTGTATAGTACAGTTGTTGTTTTTATTTGTGTGTTAGAAAAGTTTAGCTGGTTGTATAGTACACCCTTTGTTTTTATTAGTGGGTTAGAAAAGTTTAGCTGGTTGTATAGTACAGTTGTTATTTTTATCTGTGGGTTAGAAAAGTTTAGCTGGCTGTATAGTACAGTTGTTGTTTTTATCTATGGGTTAGAAAAATTTACCTGGCTGTACAGTACAGTTGTTATTTTTATCTGTGGGTTAGAAAAGTTTAGGTGGCTGTATAGTACACTTGTTGTTTTTATCTGTGGGTTAGAAAAGTTTACCTTGTTGTCTAGTACAGTTATTGTTTTTATTTGTGGGTTAGAAAAGTTTACATGGCTGTATAGTACAGTTGATGTTTTTATCTGTGGGTTAGAAAAGTTTACCTGGTTGTCTAGTACAATAATTGTTTTTATCTGTGAGTTAAAAAAGTTTAACTGGCTGAATAGTACAGTTATTGTTTTTATCTGTGGGTTAAAAAAGTTTATCTGGCTGTATAGTAC
This sequence comes from Limulus polyphemus, assembly GCF_000517525.1. Taxonomy (NCBI): domain Eukaryota; kingdom Metazoa; phylum Arthropoda; class Merostomata; order Xiphosura; family Limulidae; genus Limulus; species Limulus polyphemus. The sequence continues at coordinate 679 of NW_013949747.1, forward strand.
AGTTGTTGTTTTTAGCTGTGGTTAGAAAAGTTTAGCTGGTTGTATAGTACAC
>NW_013949748.1:0-423 GCF_000517525.1 Limulus polyphemus
TTGGTACAACTACTCCATAAACACCTAGTTGTAATTCTAGTTACCGAATTTATAACCTCCATACTCCTCTTTAGCGTTATTTGGTACAACAACTCCTACGAACACCTAGGTGTAACTCTAGTTACCGAATTTATAACCACCATACTCATCTTTAGCCTTACTTGGTACAACTACTCCATAAATACCTAGGTATAACTATAATTATCGAATTTATAACCACCATACTCATCTTTAGTATTATTTGGTACAACAACTCCACGAACACCTAGGTGTAACTCTAGTTACCGAATATGTAACCACCATACTCATCTTTAGCCTTACTTGGTACAACTTCTCGATGAATACCTAGGTGTAACTATAGTTACCGAATTTATAACCACCATACTCATTTTTAGCCTTACTTGGTAAAACTTCTCGATAAAT
>NW_013949749.1:0-555 GCF_000517525.1 Limulus polyphemus
AGGTTGTCTTGAATACCGAATATGTTCAGTCACGACAATAATTCTGACGGTCTTTGACAAACATGAAACTGTGTTGTTGTGAATACCGAATATGTTCAGTCACGACAATGGAATCTCTGACTGTCTTTGACAAACATGAAACTGTGTTGTCTTGAATACCGAATATGTTCAGTCACGACAATAGAAACTCTGACGGTCTTTAACAAACATGAAACTATGTTGTCGTGAATACCGAATATGTTCAGTCACGACAATAACTCTGACGGTCTTTGACAAACATGAAACTGTGTTGTCGTGAATACCGAATATGTTCAGTCACGAGAATAATTCTGACGGTCTTTAACAAACATGAAACTGTGTTGTCGTGAATACCGAATATGTTCAGTCACGACAATGGAAACTCTGACGGTCTTTAACAAACATGAAACTGTGTTGTCGTGAATACCGAATATGTTCAGTCACGACAATGGAAACTCTGACGGTCTTTAACAAACATGAAACTGTGTTGTTGTGAATACCGAATATGTTCAGTCACGACAATGGAATCTCTGACTG
>NW_013949750.1:0-615 GCF_000517525.1 Limulus polyphemus
AACATTAATAATAAAATGTTGTAATTTATTACAAATTCTACAAAATCTGAATAACTGTGAAGTTATATAATACATATAACAGAATAGTATAGTACATTACTATTAAAAGAGGGAAAGCTGTATAGTGGAAAAGAAAAATATTTTATTTTACCAAAAACATTTAGATTTGATATCGTTATCAATTATTTTAATTTATAGGTCTACATTATATGCCTATACATCCGATATTTAAGTATTCTCAACTATCGGATAAATAGTTTTAGTAGATTATATATCACAGGATTATATATAGATTACTTGAATTGCCCCTCAGTGACACAGCGGTATTTTGGCGAACTTAGAACGCTAGAATCCGGGTTTCGATATCCGTGAGGGCAGAGCACATATATCCCATTCTGTTGCTTTGTGCTTGCCTTCAAACAAAGAAAACTATCTTCCGGTACAATGAAAGGATAACAGAACTGTTCTATTAATGAATTTATAACATAAATTAAATCGTTCAATGGAAATATGGTATACTGTGTGGTAATATTAAATATTTTTCTCTTGTTCAAATTTATTTAGGTATTTTAAAATGGCTTAATTATCTTTATTATTATTATTTACACTTTTTAT
>NW_013949751.1:0-481 GCF_000517525.1 Limulus polyphemus
CACTAGAAAGTTAGTATTTGGAATGTAAATACGCAAGGACGCAACGAACTTTCATGAAAAATTTCGAGAAGATCCGTTGAAAATTAATGAAATACTGGTACGAAACGCAAAACCTGCCATAACTCCTTCAAAACGAAGAGTAGCATGGTGAAACTTTGCATGTAATTTCGGAACGAACTAGTGAACCTATATATAATATTTGGTTAATATCCATCTATTCAGTACCCTGTGGTAGCAATAAATCGAGAAAAAGTAGTAACAAAGAGCTTTACTGCACTACAGATATGATTTCAAGAAGCTAATAAAGTATGTAACATAAACGACCATACAAATCGCAAAACTAAAACTAGAAAGTTAGTATTTGGAATGTAAATACGTAAGGACGCAAGGAACCTTCATAAAAAATTTCGAGAAGATCCGTTGAAATTTAATGAAATACTGGTACAAAACGCAAAACCTGCCATAACTCCCTAAAAACGAA
>NW_013949752.1:0-573 GCF_000517525.1 Limulus polyphemus
CAGGCAAACCAATACAAGAGTAACATAAAACGACCACAAGAATCGTAAATTAAAACTAGAAAGTTAGAATTTGGTATGTAGATGCTCACGGTTTCCACGAACCTTCATATTAAATTTGAAGAAGATTCGTCTAGATGGGACGAAGTAAAAGCACAAAACGCTAAAACTTCCATAACTCCCTTAAAACGAATAGTAGGAAGGTGAAACTATGCATATAACTGCTCAACGATAAAGTGTACCTACTTCCCAAAATTGGAGAAGAACTATTAATTCAGGACCCTCTTAAAACAAGAAATCGAGAAACAATCAGTAACCAAAAGCTTCACTGCAGTACACATACGCCTTTAGGCAAGCCAATAAAAGAGTAACATAAAGCGATCACGAAAATCGTAATAGTAATACTAGAAAGTTAGAATTTTGTATGTAGATGCTCAAGGTATCCACGAACCTTCATATTAAATTTGAAGAAGATTCGACTAGATGGGACGAAGTACCGGTACAAAACGCAAAACCTTCCATAACTCCCTTAAAACGATTAGTAGGAAGGTGAAACTATGCATGTAATTGCTCAAA
>NW_013949753.1:0-675 GCF_000517525.1 Limulus polyphemus
CTAATTAGTTAGATTAATAATGTTTCTCATAAAATAATAACAATGTTCGGTATTGTTAATGTTGAGATGAACAATGTTAGATATTGGCTAATGGTTAAATGAACAGTGTTTGGTATCGCCTAATGGTTAGATGAACAATGTTCGGTTATGGCTAATGGTGAGATGAACAATGTTTGTTACTGGCTAATGGTTAGATGAACAATGTTTGGTATTGACTAATGGTTAGATGAACAATGTTGGGTATTGGCTAATGGTTAGATGAACAATGTTTGGTATTGGCTAATGGTTAGTTGAACAGTGTTTGGTATTGCCTAACGGTTAGATGAACAATGTTTGGTATTGGCTAATGGTTAGTTGAAAAGTGTTTGGTATTGCCTAATGGTTAGATGAACAATGTTTGGTATTAGCTAATGGTTAGATTAATAATGTTTTCTATTGGCTAATTGTTAGATGAATAATGTTTCTCATAAAATAGTAACAATGTTCGGTATTGGCTAATGGTGAGATGAACAATGTTCGGTATTGGCTAATGGTGAGATGAACAATGTTCGGCAATGTTTGGTATTGACTAATGGTTAGATCAACAATGTTTGGTATTGGCTAAGGGTTAGATGATTAATGGTAGATATTGGCTAAAGGTTCAATAAACAATGTTTGGTATTGACTAATGATTAG
>NW_013949754.1:0-695 GCF_000517525.1 Limulus polyphemus
TTCTTATTGTACAGTATACAGTATCGTTAAATCTTGTGTCTTCTTATTCACAGTACACAATATCGTTAAATCTTGTGTCTTCTTATTGACAGTACACAGTATCGTTAAATCTTGTGTCTTTTTATTGACAGTACACAGTTTTATTAAATCTTGTGTCTTCTTATTGAAAGTACACAGTGTTGTTAAATCTTGTGTGTTCTTATTGATAGTACACAGTATTGTTAAATCGTATGTCTTCTTATTGACAGTACACAGTATCGTTAAATCTTGTGTCTTTTTATTGATAGTACACAGTATCGTTAAATCTTGTGTCTTTTTATTGATAGTACACAGTATTCGTTAAATATTGTGTCTTCTTATTGACAGTAAACAGTATCGTTAAATCTTGTGTCTTTTTATTGACAGTACACAGTATCGTTCAATATTGTGTCTTCTTATTGAGAGTACACAGTATTGTTAAATCTTGTGTCTTCTTATTGACAGGACACATTATTGTTAAATCTTGTGTTTTCTTACTGACAGTACACATTCAATATTCAACGATCACAAGAATTAACGATACTGTGTACATTCAATAAGAAGAAAACAAGATTTAACAATACTGTGTACTATCAATAAAAAGACACAAGATTTAACGATACTGTGTACTGTCAATAAGAAGACACAAGATTTAACGATGCGTCTTCTTATTGACA
>NW_013949755.1:0-505 GCF_000517525.1 Limulus polyphemus
TCTGCTGTAGTTAGATACTTTCAAGTGATATATTAATGCTGGTCTACCTGCTACAGTAAGATACTTTCAAGTGATATATTAATGCTGGTCTATCTGCTACAGTAAGATACTTTCAAGTGATATATTAATGCTGGTCTACCTGCTGTAGTTAGATACTTTCAAGTGATATATTAATGCTGGTCTACCTGCTATAGTGAAATACTTTCAAGTGATATATTAATGCTGGTCTATCTGCTATAGTGTGGATACTTTCAAGTGATATATTAATGCTGGTCTATCTGCTACAGTAAGGTACTTTCAAGTGATATATTAATGCTGATCTGCCTGCTATAGTGTGGATACTTTCAAGTGATATATTAATGCTGGTCTGCCTGCTTTATTGAGAACTAGATAAAACTTTTAGGGTAGATGATGTACAAAAGGAGACAAGTCCACTCAGAAGAGTAATCTCACAATGTATTATCCAGAAACGTACCATTGGTAGTTAGATCCACTTACGGTTAGA
>NW_013949756.1:0-465 GCF_000517525.1 Limulus polyphemus
GACGCAAGATTTAACGATACTGTGTACTTTCATTAAGAATACACTAGATTTAACGATACTGTGTATTGTCAATAAGAAGACACAAGATTTAACTATACTGTGTACTGTCCATAAGAAGACACAATATTTAACAATACTGTGTACTCTTAATAACAAGACACAAGATTTAACGATACTGTGTACTGTCAATAAGAAGACACAATATTCAACGATAATGTGTACTGTCAATAAGAAGACACAAGATTTAACGATACTGTGTACTGTCAATAAGAAGACAAGATTTAACGATACCTGTGTACTGTCAATAAGAAGACACAAGATCTAACGATACTGGGTACTGTCAATAAGAAGACCCAAGATTTAACGATACTGTGTACTGTCAATAAGAAGACACAAGATTTAACGATACTGTGTACTGTCAATAAGAAGACACAAGATTTAACGATACTGTGTACTTTCAATAAG
>NW_013949757.1:0-556 GCF_000517525.1 Limulus polyphemus
CCAAAGGGAAGTCTCCTAAGTTGTCTTCTCTATGGGAAGGCCCATATGACATAGTGGATCGTCTCTCAGACGTGACTTTCCGGGTAAAATGTGGTCGGCGAGGTTAGCCAAAAGTGGTGCATGCCAACAGGCTTTGGCGTTATCACGGTCCAGGACATTTCAGTTGGGACGAAGTGGAAAACAGAACAAATGACGCTGCTGAAGACGTGCCACCTGAAGAAGCCACCGTCGAAGAAGAAACTCTACTCTGTTTGGAGAAGGGAAAGGGTGAAGCTCTTGATGGGGTTACTGCCACTGATGTGACTGTTACCGATGATAGGACAATTACTGATGAAGCAGATGAACCCCACATGAAGCAGAAGCCAACGAGACGGAGACCAGTACGGAAGAAGACACGTCCCGTAAAATTAAGAGACTTTGTTGAATTGTAATTTTGTCTTTGTAATTCTGTACAGTTAATTAAGTTATTGTTAATTATTATTGGTTTATTGTATGTGGTTATTGTTCGGGACGAACAATATTAAGGAGGGGCAGTGTTGCGTCATCAAGATCACGT
>NW_013949758.1:0-327 GCF_000517525.1 Limulus polyphemus
GAGAGGATATACATTTGGAAAGTCTTACATCAAAGACATCATTGTGTTAAAATATGAGGAAAATCAAATTTTTTCAAAATTATGGGAAAAACATGGGCTATAGCCTTTGTTGTTTCTTTGAAAAAACGAATTTTTTGAAACATACAAAAAGTGCTTTTTTTTAGAAAAGATGAATAGAAAAATATGGGGTGGTGGTTATTTCGTCAGAAAACTCAAAATTGAGACACTATAGGATTAACGAAAAATATTATGTCCGTGAAAAGCTAAGAAAAGTAGAACTTTCAATAACCCAGAGTATAAACAATCGAAAAAAGTGGAGTTTATTTT
>NW_013949759.1:0-465 GCF_000517525.1 Limulus polyphemus
CTCACACTTATTGTTTTTTAAATTTCTGATCAAAACGCTGTTCCTATGTGTTGCTGGTGTTCATGTTTATGGATAACACTGTTGAATGCTGTGTATTTAGTGTTTGTAGGCTATTCATTTACAAGTATTTTATGAATTATTTAACTAATAGGTGTGACATTGTGACAATACACATTACTATACATTTATAATCATTATTTTGTAGATCTTAGATAATGTTATTGGGCAAGGTGAGCCATAACTTGCCAATAACAGAAAGTGAAGGTTATATTACAGAGGTTTAGAGCTTCCACATTAAAGCCATTTAAAATGGAAGAGAATTTTTTGACAGTTGAGATCCCGACTGTTGTCCCAGTGAGTATCATACACACACTACAATGTAAGAGCATATTTCATGATAATTACTATTTTCTGTCAGAGTATGATATATGAAATGACTGCACAGTAACACAACACAACACCAAT
>NW_013949760.1:0-405 GCF_000517525.1 Limulus polyphemus
CATGTCTGTGTGTCTGTGTCTGTGACCACCATAACACAAAGAGGAGATTACTTAGAATCCTGAAATTTTGCACACATACTAAGTGGGCTCTGAGGGTGTGCACCTGGATATTATTACTTATCCTACTTATAAAAAGTAGGAGTATAGTTTCCATAATACAGACTGATTTCTGGGGAAAATATCTTTTGACTTGAAAATGATTTAGCAATTAATTGTTATAACATACTATTCTTGGAATTTGTTAAGACAATAACAATTAAATCGTTATAAATGATATATTAATAAAAATGTAATATATTTGATTGATACCCATAGATAAAGTCACATGCGAACTGAACCTATATAACAGTTCGTTTGTGATTAAGCATAAAGCTACACAATGGGCTATTTGTGCTCTCCTCACCA
>NW_013949761.1:0-551 GCF_000517525.1 Limulus polyphemus
GTACCAAATAACGCTAAAGATGAGTATGGGGTTACACATTCAGTAACTAGAGTTACACCTAGGTGTTCAAAGAGTAGCTGTACCAAGTAAGGCTAAAAATGAGTATGGTGGTTATACATTCGGACACCCCAGAGTTACACCTAGGTGTTGAAGGAGTAGTTGTACCAAGTAAGGCTAAAGATGAGTATGGTGGTTAAAAATTCGGTAACTAGAGTTAAACTTAAGTGTTTATGGAGTAGTTGTACCAAGTAAGACTAAAGATGGGTATAGTGGTTATAAATTCTGTAACTAGAGTTACACCTAGGTGTTCATGGAGTACTTTTACCAAGTAAGGCTAAAGATGAGTATGGTGGTTATAAATTCAATAACTAGAGTTACACCTAGGTGTTCGTGGAGTTGTTGTACCAAATAACGCTAAAGATGAGTATGGGGTTACACATTCAGTAACTAGAGTTACACCTAAGTGTTTAAAGAGTAGTTGTACCAAGTAAGACTAAACTCTAGTTTCCGATAGTATAACCACCATACTCATCATACACCTAGGTGTTGAT
>NW_013949762.1:0-710 GCF_000517525.1 Limulus polyphemus
TCTTGTGCCTACTTATTGACAGTACACATCATTGTTAAAACTTGTGTCTTTTTATTGACAGTACACAGTATTGTTAAATCTTGTGGCTTGTTAGTGATAGTACACATTATTGTTAAATCTTGTCTTCTTTTTGATAGTACATAGTATTGTTAAATCTTGTGTCTTCTTATTGACAGTACACAGTATTGTTAAATCTTGTGTCTTCTTATTGGCAGTACACAGTATTGTTAAATCTTGTGTCTTCTTATTGACAGTACACAGTATAGTTAAATCTTGTGGCTTGTTAGTGGTCTTCTTATTGACAGTACACAGCATTGTTAAAACGTGTGTCTTTTTATTGACAGTACACAGTATCGTTAAATCTTATGTCTTGTTATTGACATTACACAGTATTGTTAAATCTTGTGTCTTCTTATTGACAGTACACAGTATTGTTAAATCTTGTGTCTTCTTATTGACAATACTGTGTACTGTTAAATCTTGTGGCCTGTTATTGATAGTACATAGTATCGTTAAATCTTATGGCTTGTTATTGATAGTACACAGTATCGTTAATTCTTATGTCTTCTTATTGAATGTACACAGTATCGTTAAATCTTGTGTCTTCTTATTGACAGTACACAGTATCGTTAAATCTTGTGTCTTCTTATTGACAGTACACAGTATTGTTAAATCTTGTGTCTTCTTACTAAGAGTTACACAGTATTGTT
>NW_013949763.1:0-540 GCF_000517525.1 Limulus polyphemus
AATATACAAGACCCAAAAATAATATTTGTAAATAAACCTAAACAATAAATGAGTATTTTTGTTTTTAACTAAGATTTGATGTTTATATATGTACATAAAAACATTTTAATTTTCTTTCATAAATATATTTTTATTTCAAGTTTATTTTTATGTTTCATTGCAGCCGTACTTTTGTTTATTGTGCGCATAAACCGTTGGGTCAGCAGCGTGACCTTTGTACGTTGTCTGTAACTATCTCACCCCTGTTGGGGGGTCACTCTCGTTCAGCCCAGCGCGGACGCATTTGAACATTACTGTCGATATGATAACAAGAAAGCTTTTCGGTACTTGAATATCATTTCTTTGAACTTTCAAACAAGTTTATTTCAACACATGTCCTTGTATGTTGTTTCACTATACCGAAAAACCTAATTGCCACTACTAGTGAGTTTTAATAGCTTACAGAACAGGTGGTTTCAATAACACTGCCTAATCCTTGATACATCCTGTTACAAGAGATTACCAAACGATACAGACACCATAAATTACAAAGAAAGTAAA
>NW_013949764.1:0-617 GCF_000517525.1 Limulus polyphemus
TCAATAAGAAGACACAAGATTTAACAATACTGTGTACTGTCAATAAGAAGACACAAGATTTAACGATACTGTGTACTGTCAATAAGAAGACTCAAGAATTAACGTTACTGTGTACTTTCAATAAGAAGACACAAGATTTTACAAAACTATAAACTGTCAATAATAAGACACACGATTTAAAAATGCTGTGTACTGTCAATAAAAAGACACAAGATTTAACAATACTGTGTACTGTCAATAAAAAGACACAAGATTTAACAATACTGTGTACTGTCAATAAGAAGACACATGATTTAACAATACTGTGTACTATCAATAAGAAGACACAAGATTTAACAATACTGTGTACTGTCAATAAGAATACACAAGATTTAACGATACTGTGTACTGTTAATAAGAAAACACAAGATTTAACGATACAGTGTACTGTCAATAAGTAGACACAAGATTTAACGATACTGATTGTTAAATCCTGTGTCTTCTTATTGAATGTACACAAGATTTAACATACTGTGTACTGTCAATAAGAAGACACACGATTTAACAATACTGTGTACTATCAATAAGAAGACACACGATTTAGCAATACTGTGTACTATCAATAAAAAGACGCAAGA
>NW_013949765.1:0-290 GCF_000517525.1 Limulus polyphemus
AACCACTTACATTAAACAATAAACAATAACTTAATTGAATGTACAGAATTTACAAACACAAAATTAAAGTTCAACAAAGTCTCTTAATTTTACGGGACATATCATCTTCCGAAATGGTCTCCGTCTCGTTGGCTTCTGCTTCACATGGGGTTCATCTGCTTCATCAGCAAAACGTTCTATCATTGGTAACAGTCACATCAGTGGTAGTAACTTCATCAAGGGCTTCACTGTTTCCCTTCTTAAAACCGAGTACAGTTTCTTCTTCGACAGTGGCTTTTTTCAGGTGACAC
>NW_013949766.1:0-366 GCF_000517525.1 Limulus polyphemus
GGACACAGTATTGATAAATCCTGTATCTTCTTATTGACAGGACACAGTATTGTTAAATCTTGTGTGTTCTTATTGACAGTACACAGTATTGATAAATCCTGTATATTCTTATTGACAGGACACATTATTGTTAAATCTTATGTCTTCTTATTGACAGTACACAGTATTGGTAAATCCTGTATCTTCTTATTGACAGGACACAGTATTGTTAAATCTTGTGTCTTTTTATTGACAGTACACAGTATCGTTAAATCTTCTGTCTTCTTATTGACAGTACACAGTATTGATAAATCCTTTATCTTCTGATTGACAGGATACAATATTGTTAAATTTTGTGTCTTCTTATTGACAGTATACAGTATTGAT
>NW_013949767.1:0-301 GCF_000517525.1 Limulus polyphemus
GTATGTGTACTGCAGTGAAAGCTTTTGGTTACTGATTGTTTTTCGATTTCTTGTTACCAGAGGGTCCTAAATTGATGATTCTTCACCTAATTTGGTATGTAGGTACACTTTAACGTTGCGTAGTAATATGCAGAGTTTTACCTTCCTACTGTTTGTTTTAAAGGAGTTATGGAAGGTTTTGCGTTTTGTATCAGTACGTCCTTCCATTTGGATGGATCATCTCGAAATTTTTTCAGTAAGGTTCGTGGCATGCTTGCGAATTTACATGCAAAATTCTAGTCTTCTATTAATCAATTTTGCG
>NW_013949768.1:0-435 GCF_000517525.1 Limulus polyphemus
GCTCTGTTATAGCTTTCTTGCTATCAGAGGGTTCTAAATTGATGGATCTTAACCTTTTTTGCTATGTATATTCACTAGTTCGTTCCACAGTATCATGCGAAGTTTCACCTTCCTACGATGCGTTTTAAGGGAGTTATTGAAGGTTTTGCGTTTTGTACCAGTACTTAGTACCATTTACATGAATCTTTTTGAATTTTTTTATTAAGGTTCGCTGCAATTTTGCACGTTTACTTACAAAATTCTAGATTATTAGTTTTAGTTTTACGATTTTTGTGGTCGTTTTATGTTTCTCTTTTTATGGCTTCTTGAAATCGTATGTGTACTGCACTGAAGCTTTTTGTTACCGATTATTTCTCGATTTCTTGTTACCAGAGGGTCCTGAATTGATTATTATTCACCAAATTTGTTATGTAGGTACACTCTATCGTTGCGCAA
>NW_013949769.1:0-386 GCF_000517525.1 Limulus polyphemus
AATGTCTTCTTAACTTCGAGATGTCCACCTGTTAAACTATCATGGGATTGACGCAGCACAACTTCCCGTAATTTTCTCTGTATAACTGTTTGCCAGGTTGTCACTTTCCCATCTGCAGTTTCCCATCTCTGGACAAGAATACCATCTCCAAGCTTCAACTGGTCCCATTGTGCCCAATAGTTGTTTGTCACAGGTCTTAAGCTAGACACCTTCTCCCAAGCAGGGTGCAAAACACTTGCTTTTATAAAACCAATTATTGGCTTCAAATCATGGTCTTTCTCCTGCTCTGCTTTAATATCTATACCTGGTTCCACTTTACCATAATCTACTCCTTCAGTCACTTTGACTTCAGTTTGATGACACCAGGTTAGTTCAACTTCTCTTTC
>NW_013949770.1:0-446 GCF_000517525.1 Limulus polyphemus
CCATCTGCAATCCTTCTGCTTAAATTGTCTCACTTTATCTGGCGCGCTTATATACAGGAATACAGAGCATCTAGCAAATACTGGATTATTCGTGATGTTCCCTGAACCTTCTAGATACTTATTACGTGTTACCAGATTCACGTGAATTCCGCTGTCGTAACACTGCCCCTTCCTTAGTATTGTTCGTCCCGAGCAATAGCCACTTACATTAAACCAATAGATAATTAACAATAACTTGATAAAATGTACAAAATTTAGAAACACAAAATTAAAAATTCAACAAAGTCTGTTAATTTTACGGGACGTATCTTCTTTCATACTGGTCTCCGTCTCGTTGGCTTCTGCTTCACGTGGGGTTCATCTGCTCCATCAGGAAATGTCCTATTATCGGTAAAAGTCCCATCAGTGGTAGTAACTTCATGAAGGGCTTCACTGTTTCCCTTCTC
>NW_013949771.1:0-289 GCF_000517525.1 Limulus polyphemus
TTGAAAAATTACTGAACATTTCTCTGTAGATCACTAATAAACTTGAGGATTAGCAACCTGTCTGTGTTGAAATATTCCTGAAAAATTATCTGTAGATCACTAATAAAATTCAGGATTAGCAATTTGTCTGTGTTGAAATATTACTAAACTATTCTCTAATGATCACTAATAAACTTGAGGATTGGGAACCTGTCTGTTTTGTAATATTATTAAAAAATTCTCTGTAGATCAATAATAAACTTGATGATTAGCAACCTGTTTCTGTTGTAATATGACTTAACAATTTTTT
>NW_013949772.1:0-288 GCF_000517525.1 Limulus polyphemus
TATATTTACTTACCTGCTAACCATCTGAAATCGAAATATGTTTATATAGCTGTTGGTAATCTAGCGTCAAAATATGTTTGTATTGCTGTTGGTAATTTAGCGTCAAAATATGTTTATATAGCTGTTAACAATCTGGCATCAAAATATGTTTCTATACCTGCTAACTATCTGGCATCAAAATATGTTTATATAACTACTAACAATCTGAAATCAAGACATGTTTATATAGCTGTAGACAGTCTGGTATCAGAATACGTTTATATAGCTGTTAACAATCGGACATCAAAA
>NW_013949773.1:0-401 GCF_000517525.1 Limulus polyphemus
ATTAAATCTTGTGTCTTCTTATTGACAGTACACAGCATTGTTAAATCTGGTGTCTTCTTATTGACAGTACACAGAATTGTTAAATCTTGTGTCTTCTTATTGACAGTACACAGTATTTTTAAATCTTGTGTCTTCTTATTGATAGTACATAGTATTGTTAAATCTTATGTTTTCTTATTGACTCTACAATGTATTGTTAAATCTTGTGTCTTATTTTGATAGTACACAGTATTGTTAAATCTTCCGTCTTCTTATTGACAGTACATAGTATTGGTAAATATTGTTTCTTCTTATTGACAGTACACAGTATTGTTAAATCTTGTGTCTTCTTATTGACAGTACACAGTATTGTTAAATCTTGTGTCTTCTTATTGACAGTATACAGTGTTGTTAAATATTGT
>NW_013949774.1:0-841 GCF_000517525.1 Limulus polyphemus
TAATGGTGAGATGAACAATGTTTGGTATTGGCTAATTGTGAGATGAACAATGTTTGGTATAGGCTAATCGTTAGTAAAATAATGTTAGGTTTTGGCTAATGGTTAGATGAACAATGTTTGGTATTGGCTAATGGTTAGATGAACAATGTTTGGTATTGACTAATGGTTAGATGAACAATGTTAGGTATTGGCTAAGGATTAGATGAACTGTGTTTGGTATTGCCTAATGGTTAGATGAACAATGTTTGGCATTCGCTAATGTTTAGATGAAAAATGTTTGGTATTGGCTAACCATTAGATGAATAATGTTTCTCATAAAATAGTAACAATGTTCGGTATTGGCTAATGGTGAGATGAACAATGTTTGGTATTGGCTAATGGTTAGATTAATAATGTTTGGTATTGGCTAATGGTTAGATGAATAATGTTTCTCATAAAATAGTAACAATGTTCGGTATTGGCTAATGGTGAGATGAACAATGTTTGTTATTGGCTAATGGTTAGATCAACAATGTTTGGTATTGGCTAATGGTTAGATAATAAATGTTTGGTGTTGGCTAATGGTTAGATAAACAATGTTTGGTATTGGCTAATGGATAAGCGAATAGTGTTTGGTATTGACTAATGGTTATATGATTAATGTTAGGTATTGGCTAAGGTTCAATAAACAATGGTTCGTATTGGCTATTTACCAAACACTATTCGCCTATCCTTCATCTAACCATTAGTCAATTCATCTAACCATTAGCCAATACCAAATATTAGGAATGTTTGGTATTGCCTAATGGTTAGATAAACAATGTTTGGCATTGGCTAATGTTTAGATGAAAAATGTTTGGTG
>NW_013949775.1:0-458 GCF_000517525.1 Limulus polyphemus
ACAGTACTATTATATTTATATAGATACATACATAAGACAGTACTATTATATTTATACAGATAACATACAACAGACAGTACTGTTATATTTATATAGATACATACAAGAGACAGTACTATTATATTTATATAGATACATACAACAGACAGTATTGTTATATTTATATAGATACATACAAGAGACAGTACTATTATATTTATATAGATACATACAACAGACAGTATTGTTATATTTATATAGATACATACAAGAGACAGTACTATTATATTTATATAGATACATACAACAGACAGTACTATTATATTTATATAGATACATACAACAGACAGTACTGTTATATTTATACAGATAACATACAACAGACAGTATTGTTATATTTATATAGATGCATACAACAGACAGTACTGTTATATTTATATATAGATAACATACAACAGACAATACTATTATATTTATAC
>NW_013949776.1:0-287 GCF_000517525.1 Limulus polyphemus
CATGCTTGCTCTTTCAGTCATGGGGACGTTATAATATGACGGTCAATCCCACTATTCGTTGTCGAAAGAGTAGCCCAAGATTCGGCAATGGGTGGCGATCACTAGCTGCCCTCCCTCTAGTCTTTCACTGCTAAGTAAGAGATGGCTGGCGCAGATATCCCTAGTTTAGTTTTGCGTGAAATTCAAACATTAAATAATGCAGATAAAATTCTCACAGACAATCAGTTTTAATCTAACATATTAAACGTTAGGCCTATCACTTATACGGTAGCTAACTTCACGCTGAA
>NW_013949777.1:0-287 GCF_000517525.1 Limulus polyphemus
ACAAACTGTATAAACTTACTACATCAATAGTATTACCACAAACTGTATAAACTTACTACATCAATAGTATTACCACCCACTGTCTAAACCTACAACATCAGTAGTATTACCACCCACTGTCTAACCTACAACATCAGTAGTATTATCACCCACTGTCTAAACCTACAACATCAGTAGTATTACCACCCACTGTCTAAACCTACAACATCAGTAGTATTACCACCCACTGTCTAAACCTACAACATCAGTAGTATTACCACCCACTGTCTAAACCTACAACATCAGTA
>NW_013949778.1:0-504 GCF_000517525.1 Limulus polyphemus
CAGCATTTAGGTGGCATTATGGACTAGAAGTGAAGAAATCAATAACATTTAGGTGGCATTATGTACCAGAAGTGAAGAAATCAATAGCATTTAGGTGGCATTATGGACTAGAAGTGAAGAAATCAATAACATTTAGGTGGCATTATGTACCAGAAGTGAAGATATCAGTAATGGTTAGGTGGCATTATGTACTAGAAGTGAAGAAATCAATAGCATTTAGGTGGCATTATGGACTAGAAGTGAAGACATCAATAACATTTACGTGGCATTATGTACTAGAAGTGAATAAATCAATAGCATTTAGGTGGCATTATGGACTAGAAGTGAAGATATCAGTAATAGTTAGGTGGCATTATGTACTAGAAGTGAAGAAATCAATAGCATTTAGTTGGCATTATGGACTAGAAGTGGAGATATCAGTAATGGTTAGATGGCATTATGTACTAGAAGTGAAGAAATCAATAGCATTTAGGTGGCATTATGGACTAGAAGTGAAGATATCAG
>NW_013949779.1:0-676 GCF_000517525.1 Limulus polyphemus
ATCAAGTATGGCTAAACGTGAGTATGATGGTTTAAATTCGGTAACTATAGTTACACCTCGGTTTTATGGCGTAGTTGTACCAAGTAAGGCTAAAAATTAGTATGGTGGATATATATTCGGTGACTATCGTTACACCTAGGTTTTTATGGAGTATTTGTACCAAGTAAGGCTGAAGATGAGTATGGTGGTTATAAATTCTGTAATTAGAGTTACACCTAAGTGTTCATGGAGTAGTTGTACCAAGTAAGGCTAATGATGAGTATGGTGGTTATAAATTCGGTAATTACTGAACACCTAGGTGTAACTTAAAGATGAGTATGGTGGTTATAAATTCGGAAACTAGAGTTACACCTACGTGTTCGGGGAGTAGTTGTACCAAGTAAGGCTAAAGATGAGTATGTTGGATATAAATTCGGTAACTATTTTAACACCTAGGTATTTATGGAGTAGTTGTACCAAGTAAGGCTAAAATAAGTATGGTGGTTATAAATTCCTTAACTAAAGTTACAACAAGGTGTTCATGGTGTATTTGTACCAAGAAAGGCTAAAGATGAGTATGGTGGTTATAAATTCGGAAACTAGAGTTACATCTAGGTGTTCATGGAGTAGTTGTACCAAGTAAGGCTAAAGATGAGTATGGTGGTTATAAATTCGGTAACTAGAGTTACACCTAAGT
>NW_013949780.1:0-487 GCF_000517525.1 Limulus polyphemus
AAAGAAACAGAACACAAAACTGCAACTCAACATCTACTACAAGTCTACCACAACGTCGGACCTTATCGTGAAAAACAGCCCTGCTAAAAAGACAACAGATCTACAGCAAGTGAACGTCATTTACGAGTACAAGTGTAATAAAGAAGACTGCGAGCTCCTGGCAAACGCCTCCTACATCGGAATGACTACCACAACCCTGTCAAGATGCCTAACAATGCACCTACAAAATGGAGCCATCAAAGAACACTGTGCCCGCATCCACAACCAAAAACTCACACGTCAGGACCTAGTACAAAACACCAAAGTAAACCGCCGATTTAACGACTTCACAACTCTTCAAATACACGAAGCAATAAAAATCCTACAGCAATCTCCCACAATCGACAGGAACAGCACACACTGCTACTTCTTGGCGAGAAACCCCTAAGCCACAATACAACACTCCACCAATTAACGCCTTCCATCCTGCGTACCCATACCTATAAAT
>NW_013949781.1:0-564 GCF_000517525.1 Limulus polyphemus
AACACAGTATTGTTAATTCTTGTGGCCCTTTAGTGATAGAACACAGTATTGTTAAAACGTTTGTCTTCTTCTTGATAATATATAGTATTTTTAAATCTTGTGTCTTCTTATTGACATTACACAGTATTGTTAAATCTTTTGTGTTGTTATTGATAATACACAGTATTGTTAAATCTTGTGTCTTCTTATTGATAGTACACTTTATCGTTAAATCTTGTGTCTTCTTATAGACAGTGCATAGTATTGTTAAATCTTGTGTCTTCTTATTGGTTATACACAGTATTTTTCAATATTGTGTTTTTTATTGACAGTACACATTATTGTTAAATCCTGTGTCTTCTTATCGACAGTACAAAAAATTTTAAATATTTTGTCTTCTAATTGACAGTACACATTATTGTTAAATCTTGTGTCTTCTTATCGCAAGTACACATTATTGTTGAATCTTGTGTCTTGTTATTGATTGTACACAGTATCATTAAATCTTGTGTCTTCTTATGATAGTACATAGGATTGTTAAATCTTGTGTCATCTTATTGATAGTACACAGTATCGTTAATTCTT
>NW_013949782.1:0-396 GCF_000517525.1 Limulus polyphemus
TTTGGATAGAAAATACAAGGTTTAGAGACAAGACGTGACTTCAAGTGTTGTGATGATAGCTAAGGTTTGGATACAAGATACGACTTCTAATGTTGTAATGATACCTAAGGTTTGGATACAAGATACAAGGTTTTGAGACAAAACGTGACTTCAAGTGTTGTGATGATAGCTAAGGTTTGGATACAAGATATGACTTCTAATGTTGTAATAATACCGAACGTTTGGATACAAGATATGACTTCTAATGTTGTAATGATACCGAAGGTTTGGATAAAAAATACAACTTCTAATGTTGGAATAATAGCTAAGGTTTGGAGACAAGATATGACTTCTAATGTTGTAATGATAACTAAGATTTGGATACAAGATATGGACTTCTAATGTTGTAATGATACC
>NW_013949783.1:0-548 GCF_000517525.1 Limulus polyphemus
CAATGTAGAGTATTTACACCACCTGGATAAGTTACAGTATATAGAGTATTTACTGCACCAGGGATAGAGTACACTAAGTAGAATATTTATTGCACCAGGGATAGGGTACAGCATGAAGAGTATTTACTACACCAGGTATAGGGTACTGTATGTAGAGTATTTACCGCACCATGAATAGTGTACACTATGTAGAGTATTTACTACACAAGGGAAAGGTACAATATTCGAGTATTTACTACACCATGGATATGGTACAGTATGTAGAGTATTCACTGCACCAGGGACATGTACAATATGTAGAGTATTTACTGCACCAGGGATAGGGTACACTATGAAGAGTGTTTACCGCACCAGAGATAAGGTACAGTATGTAGAGTTTTTATTCTACACCAGGGATAGGGTACAGTATGTAGAGTATTTACTGCACCAGGGACTGGTACAATATGTAGAGTAGTTACTACACCAGGGATAGGGTACACTATCTAGAGTATTTACAGCACCAGGGATAGGGTACACTATTTAGAGTATTTACTGCACCAGGGATAGGA
>NW_013949784.1:0-434 GCF_000517525.1 Limulus polyphemus
TATTTTGTCTTCTTATTGACAGTACACAGTTTCGTTAAATATTGTGTCTTGTTATTGATAGTACACAGTATCGTTAAATCATGTGTCTTCTTATTGACAGTACACAGCATTGTTAAAACTTGTGTCTTTTATTGACAGTACACAGTATCGTTAAATCTTGTGGCTTGTTAGTGATAGTATACAGTATTGTTAAATCTTGTCTTCTTTTGATAGTACATAGTATTGTTAAATCTTGTGTCTTCTTATTGACAGTACACAGTATTGTTAAATCTTGTGGGTCTTCTTTTGACAGTACAGAGTATCGTTAAATCTTGTGTCTTCTTATTGACAGTACACAGTATCGTTACATGTTGTTTCTTCTTATTGACAGTACACAGTATCGTAAAATCTTGTGTCTTCTTATTGACAGGACACAATTATTGCTAAATCTTGTG
>NW_013949785.1:0-286 GCF_000517525.1 Limulus polyphemus
GAACAAACAAGCAGATATGTAACAAATTGGTGTCAGAGAGTGGGACGGAAAAGAAAAACAAAAAATATGGAAACGAGAAGCGGCAAATCAAACTACAGCTTAGCAGATTTGATGGCAGCAATACAAGCAAAAGAAACTAGAAAAACGAGAAAAGAAGAACGAGAAGAAAAATTACAGTAGTGGTTGGAGGAAAAAGAAAAGAAACAAGAAGAGAAATTACAGCAATGGTTGGAAGAAAAAGAAAAGAAACAAGAAAAACGAGAAAAGAAACAAGAAGAGAGACAAC
>NW_013949786.1:0-570 GCF_000517525.1 Limulus polyphemus
AATGGACTTGGCGCCATTTCTTTCTTTTGAACCAATATTTGAACGAGGTAGGGCATGTCTTTAGTCTGCTGAAATTTCATATTTTTTTTAGACTAAAATACATTTTAGTTACTAAGCTTTATAAATTATAGTGGAATTCTATGGTACTGATGCAGTAATCTATGATTTTTTTACTTATTTAAATGTATATATAAAACCTAAAAAAATATTTTGTTTCATATCCTCCACGTGCAAAATTTTTAAAGCCTTAGCAACCTATATAAAGCAGTAACCAAGTACAAAGGTCGTAACTAGAAGAGATAATTGTTTGATTTACTTCTTTATTTACTGTTCTATGTTTTAGGAAGAATATGTTTAAGAACTTATTTCAAAATAGAATAATCTATATACATATATCATGTATAATTATTGAAATGTGACTGTATTTTCCAAAATACTAGTCTACTAAAACACATCCAAGACAAGTTACTTTGCACAGACTAAAGGTCAGTTTTATGTTATTTAATATTGTTGCGTCATCGAGATCACTTGACTATTCTCACGCCCTCTACTTTCTAGAACTATCCTGTA
>NW_013949787.1:0-599 GCF_000517525.1 Limulus polyphemus
GTATTTGTGTGTATATATATATGTATATATTTTTCCACATTTTAACATGCTAAATGTCTACTGTTTGTTAAGTAACCTGAGCAAAATTCATACATTAGTTTATATATATGTATTTGTGTATATATGTATATATTTTTACACATTTTGACATGCTAAATGACTATTGTGTTCTGTAATCTTAATAAAATTCATACATTAGTATTTGTGTATATATATGTATATATTTTTAGATATTTTAACTTGCCAAATGTCCAAGGTTTGTTATGTAACCTGAACAAAATTCATACTTTAGTTTATATATATGTATTTTCGTATATATATGTATATATTTTTACACATATTAATATGCTAAATGTTTATGGTTTGTTATGTAACCTGAACAAAATTCATACATTAGTATTTGTGTATATACATGTATATATTTTTACACATTTTAACATACTGTTGTGTCATCGAGATCATGTGATTCTCACGCTCTCTACTTTCTAGAATTATCCTGTACTTTGGCGAATGTTCTAGTTCTTACTAGATATAGGGTAGTTTGGTATATAAAAGAGGGGACAACGTGACGCGAGAGGAACGTAATGTCTGTGTAGATA
>NW_013949788.1:0-480 GCF_000517525.1 Limulus polyphemus
TTAAATCTTGTGCCTTCTTATTGAAAGTACACAGTATCGTTAAATCTTGTGTCTTCTTATTGACAGTACACAGTATCGTTAAATCTTGTGTCTTCTTATTGACAGTACACAGTATCGTAAAATCTTGTGTCTTCTTATTGACAGTACACAGTATCGTTAAATCTTGTGTTTTCTTATTGACAGTACACATTATTGTTAAATCTTGTGTTTTCTTACTGACAGTACACAGTATCGTAAAATCTTGTGTCTTCTTATTGACAGTACACAGTATTGTTATATCTTGTGTTTTCTTATTGACAGTACACATTATTGTTAAATCTTGTGTTTTCTTACTGACAGTACACAGTATCGTAAAATCTTGTGTCTTCTTATTGACAGTACACAGTATTGTTATATCTTGTGTCTTCTTATTGAAAGTACACAATATCGTAAAATCTTGTGTCTTCTTATTGACAGGACACATTATTGTTAAATCTTGTG
>NW_013949789.1:0-1197 GCF_000517525.1 Limulus polyphemus
AATATTTAACGATACTGTGTACTATCATAACAAGTCATAAGATTTAATGATACTGTGTACTATCAATAACAAGCCACAAGATTTAACGATACTGTGTACTATCATAACAAGTCAAAAGATTTAATGATACTGTGTACTGTCAATAACAAGCCACAAGATTTAACGATACTGTGTACTGTCAGTAAATAGACACAAGATTTAACAATACTGAGTCCTGTCAATAAGAAGATACAGGATTTATCAATACTGTGTACTGTCAATAAGAAGACACAATATTTAACGATACAGTGTACTGTCAATAAGAAGACACTAGATTTAACAATACTGTGTCCGGTCAATAAGAAGATACAGGATTTATCAATACTGTGTACTGTCAATAACAAGACACAAGATTTAACAATACTGTGTCCTGTCAATAAAAAGATACAGGATTTATCAATACAGTGTACTGTCAATAACAAGCCAAAAGATTTAACGATACTGTGTACTGTCAATAAGAAGACACAAAATTTTAAAATACCGTGTCCTGTCAGTAAGAAGATGCATGATTTATCAATACTGTGTACTGTCAATAAGAAGACAAAAGATTTAACGATACTGTTTACTGTCAATAAAAAGACACAAGATTTAAAAATACTTTTTCCTGCCAATAAGAAGATACAGGATTTATCAACACTGTGTACTGTCAATTAGAAGACACAAGATTTAACAATACTGTGTCCTGTCAATACACAATATTGATAAATCCTGTAACTTCTTGTGTCTTCTTATTGGCAGGAAAAAGTATTTTTAAATCTTGTGTCTTTTTATTGACAGTAAACAGTATCGTTAAATCTTTTGTCTTCTTATTGACAGTAAGATTTACCAATACTGTGTACTGTCAATAAGCAGACACAAGATTTATCAATACCGTTTACTCTCAATAAGTAGACACAAGATTTAACAATACAATGTATTATCAAAAAGAAAACACATAATTTAACAATACTGTGTCCTGTCAATAAGAAGATACAGGATTTATCAATACTGTGTACTGTCAATAAGAAGACAAAAGATTTAACGATACTGTTTACTGTCAATAAAAAGACACAAGATTTAAAAATACTTTTTCCTGCCAATAAGAAGATACAGGATTTATCAACACTGTGTACTGTCAATTAGAAGACACAAGATTTAACAATACTGTGTCCTGTCAAT
>NW_013949790.1:0-283 GCF_000517525.1 Limulus polyphemus
TCTCTCTGTCTGCTATTGTTCATACCGTTTCTTCTTTTGCCGGCTTATATATACAAAAAATAGAGGGCGCATAGAGAAGACTAGAGTTCCCACGAACAAACAAGGTCCTTCTAGAATACCATGACGTGTTACTAGCATCACGTGACTTCCGCTGTCGTAACACTTGTATTTTGACTGTATTTATCTTTATATTGTTACGTTTCCGTTTGTTAATTAATTTTCCGTAACTTCGTTCCGACGAAATTTTAGCGACACAAGTCCTTTCTTAAATAAAATTGGTTTA
>NW_013949791.1:0-565 GCF_000517525.1 Limulus polyphemus
TTACAGAATTTATAACCACCATACTCATCTTTAGCCTTATTTGGTACAACTACTCCATGAACACTTAGATTTAACTCTAGTTTCCGAATTTATAACCCCCATACTTATCTTTAGCGTTATTTGGTACAGCATCTCCACGAACACCTAGGTGTATCTCTAGTTACCGAATTTGTAACCACCATACTCAGCTGTAGCGTTATTTGGTAAAACAACTCCACGAATACCTAGGTGTAACTCTAGTTACCGAATTTATAACCACCATACTCATCTTTAGCCTTGCTTGGCACAACTACTCCATAAACACCTAGATGTAACTATAGTTACCGAATTTATAACCATCATACTCATCTTTAGCCTTACTTGGTACAACTACTCCATGAACATATAGGAGTAACTCTAGTTACAGAATTTATAACCACCATACTCATCCTTATCCTTACTTGGTACAACTACTCCATAAACTCCTAAGTGTAACTATAGTTACCGAATTTATAACCATCGTACTCATCTTTAGACTTACTTGGTACAACTACTCCTCGAACACATAAGTGTAACTCTAGTTACA
>NW_013949792.1:0-508 GCF_000517525.1 Limulus polyphemus
AGTTTTGTCTACGTTTTCGTTTGCATACAATTGCTATTAATCATACATGTAAACACAAGTTGTGGGAGATATTCGACTTATACATATGATGTATACATATGTATTCAAAGAGCAATGAATTCAAATTCGGTGACGGTGAAAATGAATTACTTTAGATATGGAACTACTAACAAGCAAGAATTATTTAAAAAACTACGCCGGCCTCACATGATTAAGAAAAATAATAATACAAAATTAGTAGTTCCAATTATTTCCGCTACAATATTAACATATAATACATTATACGTCATATGCAGTATGTGGGACAAACTTTTAATCCTCGACATATTTTCACATGAATCTGCATAGATCTCAACGTAAAAATAATGTGGTAAATATGGTTGAATTATAATATTTCAGAATTCATCGTTTTTCTTCAATAGTGATTACAATTTTAGAAATCGTTAATACAGATACAAAAAGATTACAAAACGAATTTTTAAATATAAAACTTTATATCCTTATGGCT
>NW_013949793.1:0-707 GCF_000517525.1 Limulus polyphemus
TGTCTTCTTAGTGACAGTACACAGTATCGTTAAATCTTGTGTCTTCTTATTGAAAGTACCCAGTATTGTTAAATCTTGCGTCTTCTTATTGACAGGACACATTACTGTTAAATCTTGTGTCTTCTTATTGAAAGGATAAATTAGTGTTAAATCTTGTGTTTTCTCACTGACAGTACACATTAACTTTGAATATTGTGTCTTCTTCTTGAGTGTACACAATATTGTTAAATCTTGTGTGTTCTTATTGATAGTACACAGTATTTCTAAATCTTGTGTCTTCTTATTGACAGTACACAGTATTGTTAAATATAGTGTCTTCTTATTGACAGTACACAGTATTGTTAAATCTTGTGTCTTCTTATTGAGAGTACACAGTATTGTTGAATCTTGTGTCATCTTATTGACAGTATACAGTTTAGTTAAATCTTGTGTCTTCTTATTGACAGTATACAGTATAGTTAAATCTTGGTCTTCTTATTGACAGTACACAGTATCGTTAAATCTTGTGTCTTCTTATTGACAGTACACAGTATAGTTAAATCTTGATGTCTTCTTATTGAAAGTACACAGTATCGTTAAATCTTGTGTCTTCTTAGTAGACAGTACACAGTATCGTTATATCTTGTGTCTTCTTATTGACAGTACACAGTATTGTTAAATCTTGTGTCTTCTTATTGACAGTACACAGTATTGTTAAATCTTGTGTC
>NW_013949794.1:0-464 GCF_000517525.1 Limulus polyphemus
TCAATAAGAAGACACAAGATTTAACAATACTGTGTACTGTCAATAAGAAGACACAAGATTTAACAATACTGTGTACTTTCAATAAGAAGACACAAGATTTAACGGTACTGTGTACTATCTATGAAAAGACACAATATTTAACGATACTGTGTACTGTCAATAAGAAGACACAAGATTTAACAACACTATGTACTGTCAATAAAAAGACACAAGATTTAACAATACTGTGTACTATCAATAAGAAGACACAAGATTTAACAATACTGTGTACTGTCAATAAGAACACACAAGATTACCCAGTATTTATAATATCAATAAGAACACACAAGATTTAACAATACTGGGTTCTGTCAATAAGAAGACATAATATTCAACGATAATGTGTACTGTCAATAAGAAGACACAAGATTTAACAATACTGTGTACTTTCAATAAGAATACACAAGATTTAACGATACTGTGTG
>NW_013949795.1:0-545 GCF_000517525.1 Limulus polyphemus
TTACTTGGTACAACTACTCTTTGAACACATAAGTGTCACTCTAGTTACTGAATGTGTAACCCCATACTCATCGTTATCGTTATTTGGTAAAACAACTCCACGAACACCTAAGTGTAACTCTAGTTATTGAAATTATAACCACCTTACTCATCTTTAGCCTTACATGGTACAACTACTCCATGAACAGCTAGGTGTAACCCTAGTTACTTAATGTGTTACCCCATACTCATCTTTAGCGTTATTTGGTACACAACTTCACGAACACCTAGTCGTAGCTCTAGTTACGGAACGTATAACCTCCATACTCATCTTTTGCGTTATTTGGTACAACTACTCCATGAACACCTAGGTGTGACTCTAGTTACATAATTTATAACCACCATACACATCTTTTGCGTTATTTGGTACAACTACTCCATAAAAACCTAGGTGTAACTCTAGTTAAAGAATTTGTAACCACCATACTCTCTTTAGCGTTATTTGGTACAACAACTCCACGAATACCTAGATGTAACTCTAGTTACCGAATTTATAACCACCATACT
>NW_013949796.1:0-502 GCF_000517525.1 Limulus polyphemus
GGATTTGTTTCTAACAAAGTGGAATCCTCTTGTTTATTATTATTGTACCTTTCAACAGGACAGAGAACTGTTTCTTCATTGTTTTCTTTTTCAAATGAAATAGCATGTTCACAATCTTGCACTTTGACCTCTTTGCTGCCATCAAAAGTAACAGATGCTGGCTTACTGGTGTCATCACTTACAGCAAGGAAAGCTCCCATCAATTTGCTTGACTCCACCATTGAAGCTGCAAATTGTGCACGTCTTTTGTGTCCCTATGCCCCACTTTCTTTTTTCGACATAATTGGCTAAAAGAATAAAGTAATAAATACTGACTACACTATTTATTTGCAACATGCAAATTGTCAGATGAAAGGAAGCATTCTACTTTCCTAAGTTCCTAAACACAAATTATATTTAAATTATACAATTATAATTGCAACTCAGGACTAGTCAGGCACATCTGGACCTGGTTTCACTTTAACTGCCATTATTTAGACCACCCATACTTATGTTAATTAAT
>NW_013949797.1:0-341 GCF_000517525.1 Limulus polyphemus
CCGTATCGTAAATCTTGTGTCTTCTTATTGACAGTACACAGTATCGTTAAATCTTGTGTCTTCTTATTGACAGTACAGAGTGTCGTTAAATCTTGTGTCTTCTTATCGACAGTACACAGTATTGTTAAATCTAGTGTCTTCTTATTGACAGTACACACTATCGTTAAATCTTGTGTCTTCTTATTGACAGTACAGAGTATCTTTAAATATTTTGGCTTGTTAGTGATAGTACACAGTATTGTTAATTCTTGTGGCTTGTTAGTGATAGTACACAGTATCGTTAAATCTTGTGTCTTCTTTTTGACAGTACAGAGTATCGTTAAATCTTGTGTCTTCTTATT
>NW_013949798.1:0-455 GCF_000517525.1 Limulus polyphemus
TCTTCTTATTGACAGGACACATTATTGTTAAATCTTGTGTTTTCTTACTGACAGTATACATTATCGTTAATTCTTGTGTCTTCTTACTGACAGTACACAGTATTTATAAATCTTGTGTCTTCTTATAGACAGAACACAGTATCGTTAAATCTTGTGTCTTCTTATTGACAGTACAGAGTATTGTTAAATCTTTTGTATTCTTATTGATAGTACACAGTATTTATAAATCTTGTGTCTTCTTATTGAGAGTACACAGTATTGTTAAATCTTGTGTCTTCTTATGGACAGTACACAGTATTGTTAAATCTTGTGTCTTCTTATTGACAGTACACAGTATCGTTAAATCTTGTGTCTTCTTATTGACAGTACACAGTATCGTTAAATCTTGTGTCTTCTTATTGACAGTACACAGTATCGTTAAATCTTGTGTCTTCTTATTGACAGTACACAGTATC
>NW_013949799.1:0-843 GCF_000517525.1 Limulus polyphemus
TTTTCGTACTGACAGTACGCAGTATCGTTAAATCTTGTGTCTTCTTATTAACAGGACACATTATTGTTAAATCTTGTGTTTTCTTACTGACAGCACACATCATCGTTGAATTTTGTGTCTTCTTATTGACAGTACACATTATTGTTAAATCTGGTATTTTCTTACTGACAGTACACATTATCGTTGAATATTGTGTATTCTTATTGACAGTACACAGTATTGTTAAATCTTATTGTTTTTTATTGACAGGACACATTATTGTTAAATCTTCTGTTTTCTTCCTTGTGTACTGTCTTATCGTTAAATCTTGTGTGTTCTTATTGACAGTACACAGTATAGTTAAATCATGTGTTTTCTTCTTGAAAGTACACAGTATCTTTAAATATTGTGTCTTCTTATTGAAAGTACACAGTATCATTAAATCTTGTATCTTCTTATTGACAGTATACTGTGTCGTTAAATATTGTGTCTTTTTATTCATAGTACACAGTATTGCTAAATCGTGTGTCTTCTTATTGATAGTACACAGTATTGTTAAATCTTGTGTCTTCTTATTGACAGTACACAGTATCGTTAAATCTTGTGTCTTCTTATTGACAGTACATAGTATCGTTAAATCTTGTGTCTTTTTATTGATAGTACACAGTATTGCTAAATCGTGTGTCTTCTTATTGATAGTACACATTATTGTTTAAATCTTGTGTTTTCTTACTGACAGTACACATTATTGTTTAATCTTGTGTTTTCCTACTGACAGTACACAGTATCGTTAAATCTTGTGTCTTACTACTGACAGTACACAGTATCGTTAAATCTTGTGTCTTCTTATTGATAGTACACAGT
>NW_013949800.1:0-505 GCF_000517525.1 Limulus polyphemus
TATATTTCTAATTAAAAAATAGAAAACTGTGTGTGTCAGTCTTGTTGGCAAATATCATAAATTGGAGATAAATCGGCATATATTTAACTTCTAAATCTAAGTCACAATTTAACTCAGTTTTAGCCCATTTGAAATTATAATACGTAGCAAAGATAATAACTTCAAACTCAATGAACAGCATTACGAATTCTTTATTTTAACACCAAGGTTTCATAGAGGCACAGCCCGTTAACTTAAGTGTCAATTGCAGTAAAATACGTTTCTGAATCTAAGCTACATTTTTCTACTATTCTTACATAATTTTGGGTTTGTAAATAATTTTATTTTTCACGGATCCTTTGTTAACATACCCGAACCGATAATTAAAATATCTACTTCTTTGGAAAACTCCATTCTAGTTAATAATTTTGTTAGCTGCACAGAGAAAATGAAAAGTTACATTTTTCTACAATTAAAAAAGGAACTTTGTATGTTACATTATTACATATATATATATATATATATA
>NW_013949801.1:0-284 GCF_000517525.1 Limulus polyphemus
CGTTCTATGACCCACTGTTGACTTTAGTCTGTAGCCAGTTTGGTAATAAACTCATATATTTACAACATATCTACATGTGTTTGTTTAAGACCCACTGGATTAAATAGGACCCAATAGCTAGTATCGTTCTATGAACCACTGTTGACTTTAGTCTGCAGCCAGTTTGTTAATTAACTCATATATTTACAACATATCTACATGTGTTTGTTTAAGACCGACTGGATTAAATAGGACCCAATAGCTTGTATCGTTCTATCACCCACTGTTGACTTTAGTCTGCAGCG
>NW_013949802.1:0-284 GCF_000517525.1 Limulus polyphemus
TTATATCTTGTGTGATATCTATTGCTACAATACAAGGTAGCCCAAAATTGTTTTACCTATTTTAAAATTTAATAATTAACTAACTAAGGATCATTTAGTTGATTCTGAATATCACGCAAAGCTCAAACAGGGCTATCTGTCCATAATTTAGCAATGATAGACTAGAGGGAAGGCAATTAGTCAACACCACCCACCGCCAACTCTTGGGCTACTCTTTTACCAACAAACAGTGGGATTGGCCTTCGCATTATAGCGCCCGTACGGTTGAAAGGGCGAGCATGTTT
>NW_013949803.1:0-736 GCF_000517525.1 Limulus polyphemus
TTCTGTAACTAGTGTTACACCTAGGAATTCGTGGAGTTGTTGTACCAAATAACGCTAAAGATGAGTATGGTGGTTACAAATTCGGTAAATAGAGTTACATCTAGGTGTTCGTATAGTTGTTGTACCAAATAACGCTAAAGATGAGTATGGGGGTTACACATTCGGTAACTAGAGTTACACCTAGGTGTTTATGGTGCAGTTGTATCAAGTAAGGCTAAAGATGAGTATCTTGGTTATAAAATCGGAAACAACAGTTACACCTATGTGTTCATGGAGAAGTTGTACTAGTAAGGCTAAAGACGAGTATGGTGGTTATAAATTCTGTAACTATTTCTACACCTAAGTGTTCATGGAGTAGTTGTACCAAACAAGGCTAAAGATGAATATGGTGGTTATAAATTCTGTAACTCTAGTTACAATGAACACTTAGGCCCTTACTTGGTACAACTACTCCCAACACCTATGTGTAACTCCAGTTTCCGAATTTATAACCACCATACTCATCTTTAGCCTTACTTGGAACAACTACTCCATGAACACCTAGGTGTAACTCTAGTTACTGAATGTGTAACCCCATACTAATCTTTAGCGTTATTTGGTACAACAACTCCACGAACACCTAGGTGTAACTCTAGTTATTGAATTTATAACCACCTTACTCATCTTTAGTGGAGTAGTTGTACCAAGTAAGGCTAAAGATGAGTATGGTGGTTATAAAGTCGGTAACTAGAGTTAC
>NW_013949804.1:0-535 GCF_000517525.1 Limulus polyphemus
CCAAGTAAGGCTAAAGATGAGAATGATGGTTATAAATTCGGTAACTATAGTTACACCTAGGTGTTTATGGAGTAGGTGTACTAAGTAAGGATAAAGATTAGTATTGTGGTTATAAATTCGGTAACTATAGTTAAACGTAGGTGTTCATAGTGTAGTTGTACCAAGAAAGGTTAAAGATGAGTATGATGGTTATAAATTCGGTAACTATAGTTACACCTAGGTGTTTATGTAGTAGTTGTACCAATTAAGGCTCAAGATGAGTATGGTGGTTATAAATTCTGTATCTAGAGTTACACCTAGTGTTCATGGAGTAGTTGTACCAAGTAAGGCTAAAGATGAATATGGTGGTTATAAATTCGGAAACTAGAGTTACACCTAGGTGTTTATGGAGTAAGTTGTACCAAGTAAGGCTAAAGATGAGTATGGTGGTTATAAATTCGGTAACTATAGTTACACCTAGGTGTTCATGGAGTAGTTGTACCAAGTAAGGCTAAAGATGAGTATGATGGTTATAAATTCCGTAACTATAGTTACA
>NW_013949805.1:0-423 GCF_000517525.1 Limulus polyphemus
TTGGTACAGTCATCAGGATTCAAGGCCAGAAAAGATCAGCTTTCAGAGAAGTTTGAGGAACTTTGCTGGCACTATAACAAAACGGGGCACAAGAGAGCTCAATGCCGGCAACTTCAACACAGGGAAGATGCTATGGCAGGAAAGGCTGCTACCCAGAAAGGTTGTTGGAACTGTGGAGAGCAAGGACATATGAGGAGCCAGTGTAAGAAGAATACTACCAATAAGTCAGCCTCGGGGAAACCAGTAGTGGTTCATATTGAGGGACGCCCACCAACCCCCATCGTTGAAAGTCCCAACAGCTAGGTGTAAAATGCCAAGCACACACAGTGTCTATGTGACAGGAAAGCTGGATGGCCAAAAGTGCAACTTTATCATATATTCTGCATCTCAGCAAACCCTTGTGAGTATCAAGGTGCTAGATCA
>NW_013949806.1:0-384 GCF_000517525.1 Limulus polyphemus
TACCGGCGACTTAACGATCCACGACTTTCAGGCTGCCGATATCGGTGTGTACAAGTGCACAGCTAAATACTGGACAATAACGTCGGGGATGCAAGTCCAGAAAACAGTTATCGCGAACCATGTGTTAGAAGGTAAATATTTATAAGAACCACCTTTGCTAAAATTACTGGTCAATACAACAACATACACAAAATTAGGAAACTTGTCTAGCTCTACTATCAGTTTTTAAGTGCGAGAA
Organism: Limulus polyphemus; assembly: GCF_000517525.1. Classification (NCBI taxonomy): domain Eukaryota; kingdom Metazoa; phylum Arthropoda; class Merostomata; order Xiphosura; family Limulidae; genus Limulus; species Limulus polyphemus. The sequence continues at coordinate 239 of NW_013949806.1, forward strand.
ATGTTTAATGATTGTACGTTACTTTTAACAATTCATGAATTTATCTTTCCATCAACCTGTTTAGAAAGGTGCCTCCCGAGTTTGGGGTATTATAATTCTAAAAATCAAGTTTCGATTCCCGCAGTGAAAACAGTACAGATAGCCCA
>NW_013949807.1:0-551 GCF_000517525.1 Limulus polyphemus
CTTCTTCGACGGTGGCTTCTTCAGGTGGCACGTCTTCAGCAGCGTCATTTGTTCCTTTGTTCACTTCGTCCCAACTGAAATGTCCTGGACTGTGATAACGCCAAAGCCTGTTGGCATGCACCACTTTTGGCTTACCTCACCGACTACATTTTACCCGGAAAGTCACGTCTGAGAGACGATCCACTATGTCATATGGGCCTTCCCATGGAGAAGACAACTTAGGAGACTTCCCTTTGGTCTTCCTGGGATTATACAACCACACCTTGTCTCCTGGTTCAAAGCCGACTTCAGTAGATCTCTTATCATAAGTTAACTTCATCGAATCAGCAGACGTTTTCAAGTTTGAACGCACTTGATGGTGGATATCATCCATCTTTCCGATAACACTTTCACAAACTCTGACACACTCTCAGGCAACTCTTCATAAGGTGGGCGTCCTATTAACAGATCCACTGGCAACCGAAGTTCCCGACCAAACATCAACTTTGCTGGAGTGTATCCAGTGGTTTCATGCTCTGCTGTCCTATAAGCCATCAATAGTGGAGGGAGTA
>NW_013949808.1:0-323 GCF_000517525.1 Limulus polyphemus
ACTGTGTACTGTCAATAAGAAGACACTAGATTTAACGATACTGTGTACTTCCATAAGAAGACACAAGATTTAACAATACTGTGTACTCTCAATAAGAAGACACAAGATTTAACGATACTGTGTACTGTCAATAATAAGACACAATATTCAACGATAATGTGTACTGTCAGTAAGAAGACACAAGATTTAACGATACTGTGTACTGTCAATAAGAAGACACAATATTCAACGATAATGTGTACTGTCAGTAAGAAAACACAAGATTTAACAATAGTAGGTCCTATCAATAAGAAGACACAAGATTTTAACGATACTGTGTACTG
>NW_013949809.1:0-497 GCF_000517525.1 Limulus polyphemus
GAAAGACCTAAATGTCTCTATCCATCTATAATAAAAGACGTACCAGTAACTATCCATCTATCATTAAAGACCTACCAGTCACTATTCATCTATAATAAAAGACCTACCAGTCACTATCCATCTATAATAAAAGACCTACCAGCCACAATCCATCTGCAATAAAAGACCTAGCCGCCACTCCCTATCTATAGTAAAAGACCTATCAGACACTATCCAACTATAAAAAACACATACCAGTCACTATCCATATATAATGAAAGACCTACCAGGCACTATTCATTTGTATTATAAGACCTAAATGCCTATATCCATCTATAATAAAAGGCCTACCAGCCACAATCCATCTGTAATAAAAGATCTACCAGCCACAATCCATCTGTAATAAAACATATACCAGTCACTATCCATCTATAGTAAAAGACCTGTCAGCTACATATCCATCTATCATAAAAGACCTACCAGCCACTTTCCATCTATATTAAAAGACCTAAATGCCT
>NW_013949810.1:0-448 GCF_000517525.1 Limulus polyphemus
GACTTTATTCTGCAGACAATGTGTTTATTAACTCATCTATTTACAACATATCTTAATTGGTTTCCTCAAGTCCGAGTGGATTAAATAGATCCAATAACAAATTTCGTTCTATGACCCACTGTTGACATTAGTCTGCAGCCAATGTGTTCATTAACTCATATATTTACATCATATCTACATGTGTTTGTTTAAGACCGACTGGATTAAATAGGACGCAATAGCTAGTATCGTTCTTTGACCCACTGTTGACTTTAGTCTGCAGACAATGTGTTTATTAACTCATCTATTTAAAACTTATCTTCTTTGGTTTTCCTCAAGTCCGAGTTGATTAAATAGATCCAATAACAATTATCGTTCTATGACCCACTGTTGACTTTAGTCTGTTGCCAGTTTGTTAATTAACTGATATATTTACAACATATGTACACGTGTTTCTTTAAGACCGACT
>NW_013949811.1:0-771 GCF_000517525.1 Limulus polyphemus
TCTTTTCGAAATTTCATCAAGAACGTTCGTTGAATACTTGCGTATTTACATGCAAAACTCTAGCCTTCTATTATCATTTTTGCGACTTTTGTGGTCGTTTTATGTTACTCTTTTATTGGCATTTCTGAAAGCGTACGTGTACTGCAGTGAAGCTTTTGGTTACTGATTGTTTATCGATTTCTTGTTACCAGAGGGTCCTAAATTGATGATTCTTCACCAAATTTGGTATGTGGGTACACTTTAAAGTTGCGTAGTTATATGCAGAGATTTACTTTCCTACTCTTTGTTTTAAGGGAGTTATGGAACGTTTTGCGTTTTGTACCAGTGCTTCGTTCCATTTGGACGGTTCTTCTCGAAATTCTTAATCGAAAAACAATCAGTAACAAAAAGCTTCACTGCAGTACACATACGCTTTCAGAAAAGCCAATAAAAGAGTGACATAAAACGACCACAAAAGTCGCAAAAATGATAATAGAAAGCTAGAATTCTGCATGTAAATACGCAAGTATGCAACGAACGTTCTTCTTGTTACTAGAGGGTCCTAAATTGATGATTCTTCACCAAATTTGGTATGTAGTACACTTTAACGTTGCCTAGTAATATGCAGAGTTTTACCTTCCTACTGTTTGTTTTAAAGGAGTTATAGAATTTTTTGCGTTTTGTACCAGTACTTCGTTCCATTTGGACGGATCTTCTCGAAATTTTTTCAAGAACGTTCGTTGCATGGTTGCGTATTTACATGCAGAATTCTAGCCTTTTATTATCATTTTT
>NW_013949812.1:0-372 GCF_000517525.1 Limulus polyphemus
CCTAACTGCACCACCCGATGTCCTCACGTTGTTGCTGAGGGTTCAGTTTGTAGATGCCTTGGACAGTCCACAACTGAAGATACAAGTAAAGCAAGCACACCCCTCTACTATGCAGGATGCAATAGCCAGAGCTCTTGAATTCGGATACTATGTTAAGTCCAGCACAGAGGTACCAAGGTTGGTACAGTCATCAGGATTCAAGGCCGGAAAAGGGCAGCTTTCAGAGAGGTTTGAGGGACTTTGCTGGCACAGTAATAAACCTGGGCACAAGAGAGTTCAATGCTGGCAACTTTAACACAGGGAAGATGCCACAGCAGGAAAGGCTGCTACCCAGAAAGGTTGTTGGAACTGTGGAGAGCAATGACATATAGG
>NW_013949813.1:0-482 GCF_000517525.1 Limulus polyphemus
TCTCTTATCATAAGATAACTTCATTGAATCAGCAGATGTCTTCAAGTTTGAATGCACTTGATGATGGATATCATCCATCCTTTCCGATAACACTTCCACAAACTCTGACACATTCTCAGGCAACTCTTCATAAGGTGAGTGTACCGTATGCTTGGGTCCCCTTTTAGCACTACATGTACTGCATGTCCGGCACCATTCTTCCACATCTCGACTCATACCTATCCAATAAAATCTTTGTCGTAGGTGACTCAATGTCTTCTTAATTCCGAGATGTTCTCCTGGTAAATTATCATGGGATTGACGCAGTACAACTTCCCGTAACTTCCTCGGTATAACTGTTTGCCAAGTCATCACTTTCCCATCTCTGGACAAGAATACCATTTTCAAGCTTCAAGTGCTCCCATTGCACCCAATAGTGCTTTGTCATGGGGCTTAGACTAGACACCTTCTCCCAAGCAGGGCGCAAAACACTTGCTTTTAGG
>NW_013949814.1:0-394 GCF_000517525.1 Limulus polyphemus
ACCATACTCATCTATAGCGTTATTTGGTACAACAACTCCATGAACACCTAGGTGTAACTCTAGTTACAGAATTTATAACCACGATACTCATCTTTAGCCTTTTTTGGAACAATTACTCCATGAACACTTAGGTTTAACTCTGTTACCGAATTTATAACCACCATATTCATCTTTAGCCTTACTTGGTACAACTACTCCCTAAACACCTAGGTGTAACTCTAGTTACCGAATTTGTAACCACCATACTCATCCTTAGCCTTACTTGGAACAATTACTCCATGAACACTTAGTTTTAACTCCGGTTACCGAATTTATAAACCCCATACTCATCTTTAGCGTCATTTGGTACAACAACTCCACGAACACCTAGGTGTAACTCTAGTTACCGAATTTA
>NW_013949815.1:0-429 GCF_000517525.1 Limulus polyphemus
GCCAGAAGAGACAAAGCAACGTTCACACGTTGGAAACGATGATCATCGGAGAGTTCGTGAGGCACCCAAACACCTTTTTTAAGGAGTTTTCCCATATCCCATAGATGTTTACGTTTTGTTTGATGAGAGACCTGTAATTTCAGGGCCATTTCACGAGTGTGTTGCCTTGGGTTAGACTCAACAAGCGTATTCAGAGTATCAATATCAATCCCAACATGTCGGCCCCAACATCACAGTTTTTCAGGCTAAAGTCACCTGAACGAAATTTGTTTAACCATCGATGACACTTACGAAACGTTCAAAACATTTACACACACGCTTTTGATATTCTTTGTGGCTACAAAGGTGTTGTTTCCCTTCTTGTATTCAAACAGCGTTACATGCCGAATGTGTGTCTCGTCGTATGTCATCACTATAAGGGATTAGAGT
>NW_013949816.1:0-421 GCF_000517525.1 Limulus polyphemus
CTAAAGTTACTTAAACTTGATTTATCACATGTCATTCTCCTGTAAAGTTACATAAACCTAACTTGTCACATGTAACACTACTGTAAAGTTACATAAACTTGACTTGTCACATGTCATTCTCATGTAAAGTTACATAAACTTAACTTGCCACATGTCATTCTCCTGTAAAGTTACTTAAACTTGACTTGTCACATGTCATTCTCCTGTAAAGTTACAAAAACCTAGCATGCCACATTTCATTCTCCTGTAAAGTTACTTAAACCTAACTTGCCACATGTCACTCTCCTGTAAAGTTACTTAAACTTGACATGTCACATGTCATTTTCCTGTAAAGTTACATAAACCTAACTTTTCACATGTAACTCTACTGTAAAGGTTACTTAAACTTGACTTGTCACATGTCATTCTCCTGAAAAGTTAA
>NW_013949817.1:0-282 GCF_000517525.1 Limulus polyphemus
TTGAATCATTATTGTAGTGAAGAAAAAGATTATGTCCTGTGAAAAACTAAAAAAAAAATTCTACTTTCGCTAAGCCAGAGTAAAAAAGATTCAAAGAAAAGCAGTTTATATCATAAGAAGACGTCATTGCGTTTTAGATGTTGGGATTTTGTTTGAATAATCTTATTTTAAAGCTATTCTTTTTTTATAATATAACTGAAGACAAAAGAAAAACAGTAAAATTAAATCTAACCGAAATTTTGATATCAGATTATGAAATAACTATTGGGAATATTGATGAAA
>NW_013949818.1:0-416 GCF_000517525.1 Limulus polyphemus
TTAAGGCTAAAGATGAGTATGATGGTTATAAATTCGGTAACTATAGTTACACCTAGGTGTTTATGGAGTAGGTGTACCAAGTAAGGATAAAGATTAGTATGGTGGTTATAAATTCGGTAACTTTAGTTACACCTAGGTGTTCATGTTGTAGTTGTACCAAGAAAGGCTAAAGATGAGTATGATGGTTATAAATTCGGTAACTATAGTTACATCTAGGTGTTTATGATGTAGTTGTACCAAGTGAGGCTAAAGATGAGTATGGTGGTTATAAATTATGTAACTAGAGATACACCTATGTGTTCATGGAGTTGTTTTACCAAGTAAAGCTAAAGATGAATATGGTGGTTATAAATTATGTAACTAGAGTTACACCTAAGTGTTCATGGAGTAGTTGTACCTGGTAAGTGTAAAGATGA
>NW_013949819.1:0-564 GCF_000517525.1 Limulus polyphemus
GTTAGCGTTATTTGGTACAACAACTCCACGAACACCTAGGTGTAACTCTAGTTACCGAATTTGTAACCAATATAGTCTTTTTTAGAATTATTTGGTACAACAACTCCACGAACACCTAGGTGTAACTCTAGTTACCGAATTTATAACCACCATACTCATCTTTAGCCTTACTTGGTACAACTACTCCATTAACAGTTAGGTTTAACTCTAGTTACCGAATTTATAACCCCATACTAATCTTTAGCATTATTTGGTATAGCAACTCCACGAACACCTAGGTGTAACTCTAGTTACCGAATTTGTAACCACCATACTCATCTGTAGCTTTACTTGGTACAACAACTTCACGAATACATAATTGTAACTCTTGTTACCGAATTTATAACCACCATACTTATCTTTAGCTTTACTTGGCACAAACCTAGGTGTTCATGTAGTAAGTAACTATAGTTACCTAATTTATAACCACCATACTTATCTTTAGCGTTACTTGGAACACCAAATGCACGAACACCTAGGTGTAACTGTAGTTACCGAATTTATAACCACCATACTCATCGTTAG
>NW_013949820.1:0-330 GCF_000517525.1 Limulus polyphemus
ATGTTTAATTAGTAAAAACAGACCATGTGTCAACTACTCGAACTTCGTATTCAGCTCATAGTGTAAGTTGCTTCACTCTCTATATAAGAAGTGGATAATGTCTAATTACATAAATAAGATGGTTTGTTAATGATACTGAAAAGAAGTTGTAACGTTACTTCAGAGTTAAGCACTAGCAGCAACAGAATTTCTAAATAGAATTCAGATATAGTCGTTCATAGTGCGGTGATAAGTAGTTGGTAAAACTTACTTTTACATGCATCCAACGAGGAAGCTCCTGGATTTGCAAATCGACCTTCTGGACAAGCCAAACATTTGTAAAATCCAAAA
>NW_013949821.1:0-370 GCF_000517525.1 Limulus polyphemus
AATATCTAAAACACTTTCTACTATTGGTGCCAGAATAAATATCTAAAACAAGTTCTATTATTGGTGCCAGAATAGATATCTAACACACGTTCCTCTGTTGGTGCCAGAATAAATAGCTAAAACACGTTCTATTATTGGTGCCAGAATAAATATCTAAAACACGTTCTATTATAGGTGCCAGAATAAATATCTAAAACACGTTCTATTATTGGTGCCAGAATAAATATCTAAAACACGTTCTATTATTGGTGGCAGAATAAATATCTAAAACACGTTCTATTATTGGTGCCAGAATAAATATCTAAAACACTTTCTATTATTGGTGCCAGAATAGATATCTAACACACGTTCTACTATTGGTGCCAGAATA
>NW_013949822.1:0-542 GCF_000517525.1 Limulus polyphemus
TTTAGTATTGGACAATGATTCAATGACACAAGAAATAAAGGAAATCATAGTTGTAGGATCTGTTATAATTGGATAATGATTCAAGACACAAGGAATACTGTAAATCTGAGATATAAGATATGCTCGTATTGGACAATGATTCAAGACACAAGGAAAAAAGGAAATCTGAGTTATAAGATTTGTTCGTATTGGACAATGATTAGTGAAACAAGGAATAAAGGAAATCATAGTTATAAGATGTGTTCGTATAGGATAATGATTCTAGACACAAGGAATAAAGGAAATCTGAGTTATAAGAGATGTTCGTTTTGGACAATGATTCAAGACACAAGGAATAAAGAAAATCATAGTTGTAAGATCTGTTCGTATTGGAGAATGATTCAAGACACAAGAAATAAAGGAAATCTGAGTTATAAGATCTGTTAGTATTGGACAATGATTCATGACACAAGGAATAAAGAAAATCATAGTTGTAAGATCTGTTCGTATTGGAGAATGATTCAAGACACAAGAAATAAAGGAAATCTGAGTTATAAGATCTG
>NW_013949823.1:0-349 GCF_000517525.1 Limulus polyphemus
TTGTTACTGAATGTGTAACCCATACTGATCTTTAGCGTTATTTAGTAGAACAACTCCACGAACACCTAGGTGTATCTCTAGTTACCGAATTTATAACCACCATACTCATCTTTAGCCTTACTTGGAACAACTACTCCATGAACACCTAGGTGTAACTCTAGATACAGAATTTATAACTACCATACTCATCTTTAGCCTTACTTGGTACAACTACTCCATAAACACCTATGTGTAACTCTAGTTATCGAATTTGTAACCACCATACTCATCTTTAGCGTTATTTGGTACAACAACTCCACGAATACCTAGGTGTAACTCTAGTTACCGAATTTATAACCACCATACTCAT
>NW_013949824.1:0-382 GCF_000517525.1 Limulus polyphemus
CGACCACAAAAATCGTAAAACTAAAACTAATAATCTAGAATTTTGTAAGTAAACGCGCAAAATTTCAGCGAACCTTAATAAAAAAATTCAAAAATATTCATCTAAATGGGACTAAGTACTGGTACAAAAAGCAAAACCTTCAATAACTATCTTAAAACGCATCGTAGGAAGGTGAAATTTCGCATGATACTGTGGAACTAACTAGTGAATATACGTAGCAAAAGGTTAAGATCCATCAATTTAGAACCCTCTGATAGCAAGAAATCTCTAACAGATCAAAATCAAAAATCTTCACTGTAGTACACATACTCTTTGAGAAAGCCAATAAAGTAGTAACAAAATGGACCAATGAAGTCGCAAGAATGATAACATGAACCTAGAG
>NW_013949825.1:0-281 GCF_000517525.1 Limulus polyphemus
TAACACTAACGATGCGTATGGTGGTTACAAATTCGGTAACTAGAGTTAGACCTAGGTGTTCGTGGAGTTGTTATACCAAATAACGCTATAGATGAGTATGGTGGTTACAAATTCGGTAACTAGAGTAACACCTAGGTGTTGGTGGAGTTGTTGTACCAAATAACGCTAAAGATGTGTATGGGGGTTATAAATTCGGTAACCAAAGTAAAACCTAAGTGTTAATGAAGTAGTTGTACCAAGTAAAGCTAAAGATGAAGATGGTGGATATAAATTCGGTAACT
>NW_013949826.1:0-411 GCF_000517525.1 Limulus polyphemus
CTTTTAAGTATTTTATTTGTTTTTGTATCTAACCTGGTACTGGCACGGGTTGTTGAAAGTCTTTAATGTGTTGTTGTATCTAACCTGGTACTGGAAGGAGTTGTTATAAGTCTGTATTGTGTTGATGTTTCTAGCTTTGAACGGGCAGGGGTTGTTGTAAGTCTTTAATGTGTTGATGTATCTAACCTGGTACTGGCAGGAGTTGTTATAAGTCTGTATTGTGTTGATGTTTCTAGCTTTGAACGGGCAGGGGTCGTTGAAAGTATTTAATGTGTTGTTGTGTCTAACCTGATACTGGCAAGAGTAGTTATAAGTCTGTATTGTGTTGATGTTTCTAGCTTTGAACGGGCAGAGGTTGTTGTAAGACTTTAATGTATTGTTGTATCTAACCTGGTACTGGCAGGAGTTGTT
>NW_013949827.1:0-523 GCF_000517525.1 Limulus polyphemus
GGATGAGCATTGTGGTAGATTAAATACATTTAGAGGATGAGTATTGTGGTGTGTTAGACACGTTTAGAGGATGAGTATTGTGGTATGTTAGACACGTTTAGAGGACGAGTATTGTGGTGTGTTAGACACGTTTAGAGGATGAGTATTGTGGTGTGTTAGACACATTTAGAATATAAGTATTGTGGTGTTAGCCACGTTTAGAGGATGAGTATTAGGGTGTGTTAGACACTTTTAGTGGATGGGTATTGTGGTATGTTAGAAACATTTAAACGGTGAGTATTGTGGTGTGTTAGACACATTTAGAATATAAGTGTTGGAGTGTTAGCCACATTTAATATTTAACCAACCACAATGCTCATCCTCCATTTAGAGGATGAGTATTGTGGTTTGTTAGACACGTTTATAGGATGAGTATTGTGGTGTGTAGACACGTTTAGTTGATGAGTATTGTGGTGTGTTAGACACTTTTAGAGGATGAGTTTTGTTGTGTGATAGACTTATTTAGAATATAAGTATTGTGGTG
>NW_013949828.1:0-456 GCF_000517525.1 Limulus polyphemus
TACTGTGTACTGTCACTAAGAAGACACAAGATTTAACGATACTGTGTACTTTCACAAATAAGACATAAGATTTAACGATACTGTGTACTGTCAATAAGAAGACACAAGATTTAACAATACTGTGTACTGTCAATAAGAAGACCAAGATTTAACTATACTGTGTACTGTCAGTAAGAAAACTCAAGATTTAACAATAATGTGTCCTGTCAATAAGAAGACACAAGATTTAACAATACTGTGTACTGTCAATAAGAAGACCAAGATTTAACTATACTCTGTACTGTCAATAAGAAGACACAAGATATAACGATACTGTGTACCGTCAATAAGAAGACACAAGATATAACGATACTGTGTACTGTCACTAAGAAGACACAATATTTAACGATACTGTGTACTTTCAATAAGAAGACATAAGATTTAACGATACTGTTTACTGTCAATAAGAAAACACAA
>NW_013949829.1:0-280 GCF_000517525.1 Limulus polyphemus
TTTTTTTACATGAGAATATATGTTAGTTCTTTCTATTCTTTCTTTACAGGATAATGTAAGTTAGTTCTTTCTAGTCTTTCTTTACAAGAGAATATATGTTAGTTCTTTCTAGTCTTTCTTTACATGAGAATATATGTTAGTTCTTTCTATTATTTCTTTACAGGAGAATGTAAGTTAGTTCTTTCTATTCTTTCTTTACATGAGAATATATGTTAGTTCTTTCTATTATTTCTTTACAGGAGAATGTAAGCTAGTTCTTTCTATTATTTCTTTACAAGAC
>NW_013949830.1:0-452 GCF_000517525.1 Limulus polyphemus
GAATATTTTGTCTTCTTATTGACAGTACACAGTATCGTTAAATTTTGTGTCTTCTTATTGACAGTACACAGTATCGTTAAATCCTGTGTCTTCTTATTGACAATACACAGTTACGTTAAATCATGTGTCTTATTATTGACAGTACACAGTATCGTTAAATCTTGTGTCTTCTTATTGACGGTATACAGTATCGTGAAATCTTGTGTCTTTTTATGTATAGTACACAGTATTGCTAAATCGTGTGTCTTCTTATTGAGAGTACACAGTATTGTTAAATCTTGTGAATTCTTATTGAAAGTACACAGTATAGTTAAGTCTTGTGTCTTCTTATTGACAGTGCACAGTATTGTTAAATCTTGTGTCTTCTTATTGACAGTACACAGTATAGTTAAATCTTCTGTCTTCTTATTGACAGTACACATTATCGTTGAATATTGTGTCTTATTATTGAC
>NW_013949831.1:0-280 GCF_000517525.1 Limulus polyphemus
CTACCTATTTGTAACATAGAACAGGCTACCTATTTGTAACATAGAACAGGCTACCTACTTGTAACATAGAACAGGCTACCTACTTGTAACATAGAACAGGCTACCTACTTGTAACATAGAACAAGTTACCTACTTGTAATATAGAGCAAACTACCTACTTGTAACATAGAACAAACTACCTACTTGTAACATACAGCAGGCTACCTACTTGTAACATAGAACAAACTACCTACTTGTAACATAGAGCAGGCTACCTACTTGTAACATAGAACAGGCTACC
>NW_013949832.1:0-456 GCF_000517525.1 Limulus polyphemus
GTCTTCTCTCTTATACATGCACCAGTTACATAATACCTTACATGTTAATAACAATACAGTGTACAGTCTTTTCTCTTATATATGCATTAGTTACATAAAACCTTACATGTTAATAACAACATAGTGTACAGTCTTCTTTCTTATATATGCACGATTTACATAATACCTTATATGTTAATAACAGTATCGTGTATAGTTTTCTCTCTTATATATGTACGAGTTACGGTATACCTTACTTGTTAATAACAATATAGTGTACAGTCTCCTGTCTTACATATGCACAAGTTATATAGTACCTTACATGTTAATAACAACATAGTGTACAGTCTTCTCTCACTTACACATGCACGAGTTACGTAATACGTTACTTGTTAATAACAACATATTGTACATTCTTCTCTGTTACACATGCACGAGTTACATAATACCTTATATGTTAATAACAACATAGCGTAA
>NW_013949833.1:0-473 GCF_000517525.1 Limulus polyphemus
ATGACATCAACTTTTATCACAGGCAACTACAACAAAATGTGGTTTCCCGAAGTTCCCAAAAACTGTATTTTAAATAACTTTTTTCCAGAGAATTCTCAAACAAGACTATTATTATAGTCAACCAATTCCGTAAACTGAAAGGTAACCTCACAAGTAACGAGATCAAAATTAATTTATAATCTTAAAAGCTGATAAAGGCAACACCACTGTCATCATGAACAATTCAGAATACATCGACAAAATGAACGACATCCTTTCCGATAAAAAGAAATTCAAAGCCATCCCAAACAACCCAACAAACACACACGAAAAACAATTAAACAGAGCTTTATTACAAATGAAAAAAGATAATTTAATTACTGACGATCTTTATTTTTATCTACCTAAAACTGATTCACGCACACCACAACTCTATGGCATTCTTCATTCCTAAACCACACAAACAGGACTGCCCCCTACGACCTATACTGTCC
>NW_013949834.1:0-640 GCF_000517525.1 Limulus polyphemus
ACAGTATCGTTAAATCTTGTATCTTCTTATTGACAGTTTACAGTATTGTTAAATCTTGTGTCTTCTTATTGAGAGTACAGAGTATTGTTAAATCTTGTGTCTTCTTATTGATAGTACACAGTATCGTTAAATCTTGGTCTTCTTATTGACAGTACACAGTATCGTTATATCTTGTGTCTTCTTATTGACAGTACACAGTATCGCTAAATCTTGTGTCTTCTTATTGACAGTACACAGTATCGTTAAATCTTGTGTCTTCTTATTGACAGTACACAGTATCGTTAAATCTTGTGTCTTCTTATTGATAGTAGAGAGTATTGTTAAATCTTGTGTCTTCTTATTGATAGTACACAGTATCGTTAAATCTTGTGTCTTCTTATTGACAGTACACAGTATAGTTAAATCTTGGTCGTACTGTCACTAAGAAGACACAAGATTTAACGATACTGTGTACTTTCAAAAAGAAGATATAAGATTTAACGATACTGTGTACTGTCATTAAGGAAACACAAGATTTAACGATACAGTGTACTGTCAATAAGAAACAGTATCGTTAAATCTTGTGTCTTCTTATTGAAGTACCCAGTATCGTTAAATCTTGCGTCTTCTTATTGACAGTACGCAGTATCGTTAAAATCTG
>NW_013949835.1:0-545 GCF_000517525.1 Limulus polyphemus
GTCAATAAGAAGATACAGAATATATCAATACTGTGTACTGTCAAAAAAAAGACACAAGATTTAACAATACTGTGTACTGTCAAAAAGAAGACACAAGATTTAACAATACTGTGTCCTGTCAATAAGAAGATAAAGGATTTATCAATACTGTGTCCTGTCAATAAGAAGATACAGGATTTATCAATACTCTGTACTGTCAATAAGAAGACACAAGATATAACGATACTGTGTACTGTCAATAAGAAGACACAAAATTTAACAATACTATGTACTGTAAATAAGAAGACACAAGATTTAACAATACTGTATCCTGTCAATAAGAAGATACAGGATTTATCAATACTGTGTACAGTCAATAAGAAGACACAAGATTTAACAATACTATGTACTATCAAAAAGAAGACAAGATTTAACGATACTGTGTACTGTCAATAAAGAGACACAAGATTTAACGATACTGTGTACTATCAATAAGAAGACAAGATTTACCAATACTGTGTACTATCAAAAAGAAGACAAGATTTAACGATACTGTGTACTGTCAA
>NW_013949836.1:0-472 GCF_000517525.1 Limulus polyphemus
TAACGACGAGTATGGTGGTTATAAATTCGGTAACTATAGTTACACCTAGGTGTTCGTAGAGTTGTTGTATCAAATAACGCTAAAGATGAGTATGGTGGTTACAAATTTGGTAACTAGAGTTAGAACTAGGTGTTCATGAAGTAGTTGTACCAAGTAAGGCTAAAAATGAGTATGATGGTTATAAATGCGGTAACAGGAGTTACACGTAGGTATTCGTGGAGTTGTTGTACCAAATAACGCTAAAGATGAGTATGGTGGTTATAAATTCGGTAACTATAGTTACACCTAGGTATTTATGGAGTAGTTCTACCAAGTAATGCTAAAGATGAGTATGGTTGTTATAAATTCGATAACTAAAGTTACACCTAAGTGTTCACGGAGTAGTTGTACCAAGTAAGGCCAAAGATGAGTATGGTTATAAATTCGGTAACTATAGTTACATTTAGGTGTTCAACTCCAAAGTTGTACCAAG
>NW_013949837.1:0-373 GCF_000517525.1 Limulus polyphemus
ATTGATGAATCCTGTATCTTCTTATTGACAGGACACAGTATTGATAAATCCTGTATCTTCTTATTGACAGGACACAGTATTGTTAAATCCTGTATCTTCTTATTGGCAGGACACAGTATTGTTAAATCTTGTGTCTTCTAATTGACAGTAAACAGTGTTGATAAATCCTGTATCTTCTTATTGACAGAACACAGTATTTTTAAATTTTGTCTCTTTTTATTGACAGTACACAGTATCGCTAATCTTTTGGCTTGTTATTGATAGTACACAGTATCATTAAATCTTATGACTTGTTATGATAGTACACAGTATCGTTAAATCTTTTGTCTTCTTATTGACAGTACACAGTATTGATAAATTCTTTATCTTCTTA
>NW_013949838.1:0-278 GCF_000517525.1 Limulus polyphemus
CCTTTTACAATTCTTCACAGAACCATACTGTTATATTGTTCCACTTACAATTGTTAACAGAACTATAAAGTTATATCTGTACACTTAATCTTCTTTGAACCAAACTGTTATATGTGTCACCTTACAATTGTTCACAGAACCATGCTGTTAAATCTGTAAACTTACAATTCTTCACAAAACCATACTGTTATATCGTTCCACTTACAATTGTTCACAGAACTATAAATTTATATCTGTACACATAAAATTCTTCACAAAACCCTATTGTTATATCTGCC
>NW_013949839.1:0-463 GCF_000517525.1 Limulus polyphemus
CAGCAATTCTATGCAAGAATACTCACTTCACCACTTAAGAAAATCATATATTTAGTAATTGTTAATTTCTAAGCTCAAGGCTTTATAGAAGATCAATGGAATCAAAACTGTGGAGCCACAACATGAAAGGTTATATGTATGTTCTCAGTCTATATACTTATTGTTAATTTCTAAGCTCAAGGCCTTATAGAAGATCAATGGAATCAAAACTGTGGAGCTACAACATGAAAGGTTATATGTATGTTCTCAGTCTATATACTAACTGTTAATTTCTAAGCTCAAGGCTTTATAGAAGATCAATGGAATCAAAACTGTGGAGCTACAACATGAAAGGTTATATGTATGTTCTCAGTCTATATACTAATTGTTAAGTTCTAAGATCAAGGCTTTATAGAAGATAAATGGAATCAAAACTGTGGAGCTACAACATGAAAGGTTATATGTATGTTCTCAGTCTATATAC
>NW_013949840.1:0-922 GCF_000517525.1 Limulus polyphemus
AGGTCTGACTGCTTTTTAAAAACGCTGTTGCATTCAAAACATTTATAAGGCAACCAGCACAATCGGATGTTTTCCTTTATTGGAGAAAACCTGTCTGTTCCTTGAGTTTCAACTATGTTAACATCTTCTGCCATTGTAAATGTTGGTTCTTCAGAAGTAGATCCTGGTAATTCGGGTGTATATACAATGGATTGATAATTGGATACTTTGATAAATTTCCCACGATTGCTTTCCTCTTCCCTAGAAAACAAACCCAGAGACGATGATGAAGACGCTCCTTCCCACACGAATATCTTACACAAAAAGGTTATATTTACAACACGAAGCTTTTGCCGAAGAGCTCTACTGAGACGTCATATGAGTGTCCACAACGGGTTAAAAAAATTTCGTGTGAACTTTGTATTTACGCTACCAGTCACAAAAGCATCTTGGAGAGGCATGAGTTTCGTATCCACGGAATACTAGAGAAGAAACATCGAAAAAGGAATTCCGTGTCCAAACAATCATGCAAAGCAGCTTATTTAAAAAGTGTTCTCCACAACATTCTAGAATCTTCGAACTGTGCTCACGCATTGATGAACAGTGGCGTTTCATATTGTTTTTTTTCTGTTCGTTCCATAGGTACAGAAAACACAGAGTATTGCGTCTTTCGACGTGTCAATCCTTTTTCACTCGCACAGTTGTTCTCCATATTAAATTGTTAATTCCTGTTAAAACAATAAAGAAACATTTATTATAGATTATAATAATTTACATTCTTAATGTTTATCAATTCGTTCCAGAAACGGCTTTAGAAGCATATTAATTCTCTGATTATTTAGGTAAAATATGATGGTCATCTTTCGTTATTCGTGCTATTCCTTATGAAGACATCATAAATTTTAGTGCAAAGGGCGTTGGGGATCCATTACGCTCGCAACTA
>NW_013949841.1:0-550 GCF_000517525.1 Limulus polyphemus
ACAGAATTCAACAATAATTTATCAAGTTTAGTAACCAAGATATATTTTACATAATAAGAAATTTCAAGCAGACTAAAGACACAACCTACCTCATTGAAATCTTGGTTCAAAAGAAAGAAATGGCAATAGTCACATTAGAAAGGTTGAGAAAACCAATAGGGGGTCATTCTGAGCTTCCGATTGGTTATTCATGTCATATATAGAAGTAAGTGTATGTTAGACAACGTTTCCAAAAACGAAGACAGATGGGCAGGGTGCCACTGTGTTTGATTTATTATGTGAGCAATATCTTAGCAAATAGAAACGATAAGACCTTCTTGTTTTATATTCTAGCTTGTCAATATCTGTAATTTGAGTTTCTAATTTGTACAAAACTGTAGACTTAGTATTTTGACTTCACAAACATCTAATTTGAACCAGTGCTACATTCAACTTACCACGTGACACACAAAAATTGATGTTTATCAGTGTTTTTTAATATTTACTTTTAAATTAAGAAATTGAGTAATGTATAGTACAAACATTTGAATTATAATCTACAGTTTTATAC
>NW_013949842.1:0-278 GCF_000517525.1 Limulus polyphemus
CTCCAATAGTTAGGAGTATTAACCTTTATTACATCGTAACACTCCAATAGTTAGGAGTATTAACCTTTATTACATCGTAACACTCCTATAGTTAGGTGTATAAACCTTCATTACATTGTAACACGCCTAGAGTTAGGTGTATAAACCTTCATTATATTGTAACACTCCTGTAGTTAGGAGTATAAACCTTCATTACATTGTAACACTCCTGTAGTTGGGAGTATAAACCTTCACTACATCGTAACACTCCAATAGTTAGGAGTATTAACCTTCATTAC
>NW_013949843.1:0-512 GCF_000517525.1 Limulus polyphemus
AATACTCATCCTCTAAATGTATTTAACCTACCACAATGCTCATCCTCTAAATGTGGCTAACACCACAATACTTATATTCTAAATCTGTCTAACACACAACAATACTCATCCTATAAACGTGTCTAACACACCACAATACTCATCCTCTAAACGTGTCCAACACACTAAAATACTCATCCTCTAAACGTGTCTAACACACCACAATACTCATCCTCTAAATGTATTTAACCAACCACAATTCTCATCCTATAAATGCGGCTAACACACCAACAATTATATTCTAAATGTGTCTAACACACCACAATACTCACCGTTTAAATGTTTCTAACATACCACAATACCCATCCTCTAAAAGTGTCTAACACACCACAATACTCATCCTCTAAACGTGTCTAACATACCATAATACTCATCCTCTAAACATGTCTAACACAACACAATACTCCACGTTTATAGGATGAGTATTGTGGTGTGTTAGAAACATTTAAACGGTGTTCTAACACACCACAATA
>NW_013949844.1:0-569 GCF_000517525.1 Limulus polyphemus
AACACAGTATCGTTAAATCTTGTGTCTTGTTATTGACAGTACACAGTATCGTTAAATCTTGTGTCTTCTTTTTGACAGTACACAGTTTTGTTAAATCTTGTGTCTTCTTATTAACAGTACACAGTATTGTTAAATCTTGTGTCTTCTTATTGAAAGTACACAGTATCGTTAACGCTTGTGTCTTCTTATTGACAGTACACAGTATCGTTAAATCATGTATCTTCTTATTGACAGTACACAGTTTTGTTAAATCTTGTGTCTTCTTATTGACAGTACACTGTATTGTTAAATCTTGTTTCTTCTTATTGAAAATACACAGTGTCGTTAAATCTTGTGTCTTCTTATTGACAGTACACAGTATCGTTAAATCTTGTGTCTTCTTATTGACAGTACACAGTATTTTTAAATCTTGTGTATTTTTATTGAGAGGACACAATATTGTTAAATCTTGTGTTTTTTTACTGACAGTACACATTATCGTTGAATATTGTGTCTTCTTATTGACAGTACACAGTATTGTTAAATCTTGTGTGTTCTGATTGATAGTACACATTATTTATAAATCTTGT
>NW_013949845.1:0-347 GCF_000517525.1 Limulus polyphemus
AAGTAATATAAGGCTGTTTTGGGTGAGTGTATTCAGAAAGAGATAAATCAGTTACGATATAGGAAGCTTAGAAAACCAATAATCCATTCGAGATAAAACATTTAGAAAATATATTCCCCATAATTGAAAGTGCTTCCTTTACTATTTCTCATAATTTAACAGTTGATGACGTATTTTAAATCGATTTTGATATCTTCTGTCTTTTGTTTTTCCAAGTCACTACTCCAGAAGACGTTTTCAACTCTGGTTTAGAATCCTTAAAGAACAAACTAAGAAGAACTGTGAAACAACAAACAAACAGAAGATTATGCCTGTCGGAATTTAAAATATATATTCTTCTTTTTGCT
>NW_013949846.1:0-468 GCF_000517525.1 Limulus polyphemus
GATTTCTTTTAACAAGAGGGTCCTGAGTTTATGGTTCTTCACCAAATTTTTTTTTAGATACACTTTATTGTTGCGCAGTTACATGCAGAGTTTCACCGTTCTACTATTCGTTTGCAGGGAGTTATGGAAGGTTTTGCGTTTTGTACAAGTACTTCGTTCCATTTGGACGAATCTTCTCGAATTTTTCTATGAACGTTCTTTGCGTACTTGCGTATTTACATGCAAAATTCTAGCTTCATATTATCATTTTTGCGACTTTTGTGGTCCATTTTGTTACTACTTTATTGGCTTTCTGAAAGAGTATTGTAATGCTGTGAAGCTTTTTGATATTGCTCTGTTATATATTTATTGCTATCAGAGGGTTCTAGATTAATGGATCTTAACCAAATTTGCTATGTATATTCACCAGTTCGTTCCACAGTATCTTGCGAAGTTTCACCTTCCTACTATGCGTTTTAAGGGAGTTAT
>NW_013949847.1:0-277 GCF_000517525.1 Limulus polyphemus
GAGATACATAATAATATAACAGTCAACCATCTTTTACCAATCATTTCATTATATGGAAGTACATGACGGCTAACTAACTGATGCTACAGATAAATAAATAACTATAAAACAGTCAACCATCTTTAACCAATCAATTGATTATATGGAAGTACATGACGGCTAACTAACTGATGTTACAGATAGATACATAATTATATAACAGCCAACTATCTTTAACCAATCATTTCATTATATGGAAGTACATCACGGCTAACTAACTGATGCTACAAATAGATAC
>NW_013949848.1:0-435 GCF_000517525.1 Limulus polyphemus
TGAGGCATATGCAATACCAAATCAGGAAGCTATAACTGTAGCTTTGGCTATTAGTGATTTCTCCTTCACATTTGGTATGCCATACGAATTGCATTCAGATCAAGACCGTAACTATGAATCAGTTGTGTTCCTTTAATGCTGCAATTTGTTTGGCATACGAAAGACCAGGACAACACCATTACTCCCACAGTTCGATGGGATGGTAGAAAAGTACAATTGGACAGTGGGACAGGAATTGGCAAAGTTTTGTAATAGCTGTCTTACTCCCTCCACTGTTGGTGGCCTGTAGGACAGCAGAGCATGAAGCCACCAGATATAATCCAGCAAAGTTGATGTTTGGTCGGGAACTTCGATTGCCAGTGGATCTGTTAACAGGACGCCCACCTTATGAAGATTTGCCTGAAAATGTGTCAGAGTTTGTGAAAGTGTCATCTG
>NW_013949849.1:0-318 GCF_000517525.1 Limulus polyphemus
AGTATCGTTAAATCTTGTGTCTTCTTATTGATAGTACACAGTATCGTTAAATCCTATGTCTTCTTATTGACAGTACACAGTATCGTTAAATCTTCTGTTTTCTTATTGACAGAACACAGTATCGTTAAATCTTGTGTCTTCTTATTGACAGTACACAGTATCGTTAAGTCTTGTGTCTTCTTATTGACAGTACACAGTATTGTTAAATCTTGTGTCTTCTTATTGACAGGGCATATTATTGTTAAATCTTGTGTTTTCTTACTGACAGTACACATTATCGTTAAATCTTGTGTCTTCTTATTGACAGTACACAGTATC
>NW_013949850.1:0-373 GCF_000517525.1 Limulus polyphemus
AAGAAAGTTACTTGCATGTTATTAGTTAACTTGAAGAAAGTTAATTATATATTATTAGTTAACTTGAAGAAAGTTGATTGTATGTTAGTAGTTAACTTGAAGAAAGTTAATTGCATGTTATTATTTAACTTGAAGAAAGTTAATTGTTTGTTATTAGTTAACTTTAAGAAAGTTAGATGTATGTTATTACTTAACTTGAAGAAAGTTTATTGCATGTTATTAGTTAACTTGAAGAAAGTTAATTGTATGTTATAAGTTAACTTGAAGAAACTTACTTGCATGTTATTAGTTAATTTGAAGAAATTTAATTTTATGTTTCTAGTTAACTTGAAGAAAGTTAATTGTATGTTATTAGTTAACTTGAAGAAAGTTA
>NW_013949851.1:0-383 GCF_000517525.1 Limulus polyphemus
TAAGTCATGTAAGAAAGCGTATCTAAAGGATGCGTGATTACAACAAACACATCTTATAAGCTAAGTCATGTAAGAAAGCGTATCGAATGGATGCGTGATTACGACAAACACATCTTGTAAGCTAAGTCGTGTAAGAAAGCTTATCTAAAGATTGTGTGATTACGACAAACACATCTTATAAGCTAAGTCATGTAAGAAAGCGTATCTAAAGATTGTATGATTACGACAAACACATCTTATAAGCTAAGTCATGTAAAAAGGCGTATCTAATGGATGCGTGATTACGACAAACACATCTTATAAGCTAAGTCATGTAAGAAAGCGTATCTAAAGATTGTGTGATTACGACAAACACATCTTATAAGCTAAGTCATGTAAGAAAG
>NW_013949852.1:0-601 GCF_000517525.1 Limulus polyphemus
GTCACATTTAGACGAATCTTCTTAAAATATTTTATGCTAGGTTCGTGCGAACTTTTGATATTTACTTACAAAATTCAAACTTTCTATTGTTAGTTTTACGATTTTCGTGGTCGTTTTTGTTACTCTTTTATTGGCTTCACTGAAAGCGTATGTGTAATGCAGTGAAGATTTTGGTTACTGATTGTTTCTCGATTTCTATTTTCCAGAGAGTCTTGAATTGATGGTTCTTTACCAAATTAGGTATGTAGGTACACTCTACCGTTGCACAGTTATATCCAGACTATCACCCATCTACTGTTCATTTTAAGAGAGTTATGGAAGGTTTTGCCTTCGGTATGTTATATGCAGAGTTTCACCCTCCTACGGTTCATTCTAAGGGAGTTATGGAAGGTTTTGCGATTTGTACCAGTACTTCGTTCCATTTGGATGGATATTTTACTTGTAAATACGCAATTATGCAACGAACGTTCATATAAAATTTTGAAAATTCTAGTTTCGTGTTATCATTTTTGCGACTTTTGTGGTCCTTTTCTTACTACTTTATTGGCTTTCTGAAAGAGTATGTGTACTGCAGAGAAGCTTTTTCATTCTTCTCTTTTAT
>NW_013949853.1:0-1178 GCF_000517525.1 Limulus polyphemus
GTAAGGCTAAAGTTGTGTATGGTGGTTATAAATTCTGCAACTAGAGTTACACCTAGTTGTTTATGTAGTTGTTGTACCAAGTAAGGATAAAGATGAGTATGGTTGTATATAATTTATGTAACTATAGTTACACTTAGGTGTTTATGGAGTAGTTGTACCAAGTAAGGCTAAAGATGAGTATGGTGGTTATAAATTCAGTAACTGGAGTTACACATAGGTGTTCATGGAGTAGTTGAACCAAGTAAGGCTAAAGACGAGTATGTTGGTTATAAATTTATTAACTAGAGTTGGTGTAACTCTAGTTACCTAACTTATAACCAACATACTCATCTTTAGCCTTTCTTGGTAAAACTACTCCACGAACACCTAGGTGTACAACCACTATACGAACACCAAGTTACTGAATTTATAACCACCATATTCATCTTTAGCGTTATTTGGTTAGAGTTACACCTAGGTGTTCGTGGAGTACTTGTACCAAGTAAGGCTAAAGATGAGTATGGTGGTTATAAATTCGGTAACTAGACCTACACATAGGTGTTCGTAGAATTATTGAACCAAATAACCCTAAAAATGAGTATCATGGTTATATATTCTATAACTAGAGCTACACCTAGGTGTTCGTGGAGTTGTTGTACCAAATAACGCTAAAGAGGAGTATGGTGGTTATGAATTCGGTAACTAGAATTGAAACTAGGTGTTCGTGGAGTTGTTGTACCAAGTAGTGCTAAAGGTAAGTATGGTGGTTACACATGCATTAACTAGGTGTGCATAGAGTAGTTGTATCAATAAGGCTAAAGACGAGTATGTTGGTTATAAATTCAGTAACCTACTCGTCTTTAGCCTTACTTGGTTCCACTACTCCATGAACACCTAGGTGTAACTCTAGTTGGTTATAAATTCAGTAACTAGAGTTACACCTAGGTGTTTATGGAGTAGTTGTACCAAGTAAGGCTAACGATGAGTATGGTGGCTATAAATAGAATAACTAGAGTTACACCTAGTTGTTCATGGAGTAGTTGTACCATGTAAGGCTAAAGATTGAGTATAATGGTTATAAATTCGGTAACTAGAGTTACACCTAAGTGTTCATGGAATAGTTGTACCAAATAACGCTAAAGGTGAGTGTGGTGGTTATGAATTCGGTAACTAGAGTTACACCTTGGTGTTCGTATAGT
>NW_013949854.1:0-277 GCF_000517525.1 Limulus polyphemus
TATTTGGATATGGTACATAGAAGAGATCTGTGGAAGACCATGGTCACCAACGTCCTGTTTGGATATGGTACATAGAAGAGATCCTTATGGAAGACCATGGTCACCAACGTCCTATTTGGATATGGTACATAGAAGAAATCCGTGGAAGACCATGGTCACCAACGTCCTGTTTGGATATGGTACATAGAAGAGATCCGTGGAAGACCATGGTCACCAACGTCCTATTTGGATATGGTACATAGAAGAGATCCGTGGAAGACCATGGTCACCAACGTCC
>NW_013949855.1:0-376 GCF_000517525.1 Limulus polyphemus
AATGAAGTGTTGCCTGAAAATGTGTGAGAGTTTGTAAAAGTGTTACCTGAAAGGCTGGATGATATTCACCATCAATTGTGTTCAAACTTAAAAACGCCTGCTGATTCGATGAAGCTATGTTATTATAAGAAGTCTACAGAAGTCAGCTTTGTACCAGGAGACAAAGTGTGGTTGTATAATCCCAGGAAGACCAAAGAGAAGTCTCCTAAGTTGTCTTCTCCATGGGAAGGCCCATATGACATAGTGGAGCGTCTCTCAGACGTGACTTTCCGGATAAAATGTGGTCGGCGAGGTAAACCAAAAGTGGTGCATGCCAACAGGCTTTGGCGTTATCACGGTCCAGGACGTTTCAGTTGGGATGAAGTGGACAAAGAAT
>NW_013949856.1:0-361 GCF_000517525.1 Limulus polyphemus
GCATGCCGGTAACTTCTACAGACTGGGTCGGGCGTTGCTAGTTGTGTCATGCCGGTAATTTCTACAGACTGGGTCGGGCGTAGCTAGTAGTTGCATGCCGGTAACTTTTACAGACTGGGTCGGGCGTAGCTAGTTATTGCATGCCGGTAACTTCTACGGACTGGGTCGGGCGTAGCCAGTAGTTGTATGCCGGTGACTTCTACGGACTAGGTCGGGCGTAGCTAGTAGTTGCATGCCAGTAACTTCTATAGACTGGGTCGGGCGTAACTAGTAGTTACATGCCGGTAACTTCTATAGACTGGGTCGGGCGTAGCTAGTAGTTGCATGCCGGTAACTTCTATAGACTGTGTCGGGCATAGCT
>NW_013949857.1:0-276 GCF_000517525.1 Limulus polyphemus
CTCTTGTTATAGAATATCTGTCAGTAATACTACTCTTGTTAGAGAATATTTGTCAGTAATACTACTCTTCTCAGAGAATGTTTGTCAGTAATACTACTCTTGTTAGAGAATGTTTGTCAGTAATACTACTCTTGTTATAGAATATCTGTCAGTAATACTGCTCTTCTAAGATAATGTTTGTCAGTAATACTACTCTTGTTAGAGAATATTTGTCAGTAATACTACTCTTGTTAGAGAATATTTGTCAGTAATACAACTTTTGTTATAGAATATTTC
>NW_013949858.1:0-542 GCF_000517525.1 Limulus polyphemus
GTGGTTGGTATAACACCTAGATTGTGAAGGAGACCTGTATTGTATGAGATGTTTCAAGTGGTTGGTATAACATTTAGATTGTGAAGGAGATCTTTATTGTATGACATGTTTCAAGTGGTTGGTATAACACCTAGATTATGAAGGAGATCTGTATTGTATGAGATGTTTCAAGTGGTTGGTATAACACCTAGATTGTGAAGGAGATCTGTATTGTTTGAGATGTTTCAAGTAGTTGGTATAACACCTAGATTGTGAAGGAGATCTTTATTGTATGAGATGTTTCAAGTGGTTGGTATAACACCCAGATTACGCAGGAGATCTGTATTGTATGAGATGTTTCAAGTGGTTGGTATAACACCTAGATTATGAAGGAGATCTTTATTGTATGAGATGTTTCAAGCTGTTAGTATAATACCTAGATTGTGAAGAAGATCTGTATTGTATGAGATGTTTCAAGTGGTTGGTATAACACCTAGATTGTGAAGGAAACCTGTATTGTATGAGATGTTCAAGTGATTGGTATAACACCTAGATTATGAAGG
>NW_013949859.1:0-441 GCF_000517525.1 Limulus polyphemus
ACAGTATCGTTAAATCTTGTTTCTTGTAATTGACATTACACAGTATTGTTAAATCTTGTGTCTTCTAATTGACATCACACAGTATCGTTAAATCTTGTGTCTTCTTATTGACAGTACACAGTATCGTTAAATCTTGTGTCTTCTTATTGATAGTACACAGTATCGTTAAATTTTTTGTCTTCTAATTGACATTTCACAGTATCGTTAAATCTTGTGTCTTCTTATTGACAGTACACAATATCGTTAAATCTTGTGTCTTCTTATTGACAGTACACAGTATCGTTAAATACTTGTGTCTTTTATTTGTATAGTACACAGTATTGTCTAAATCGTGTGTCTTCTTATTGACAGTACACAGTATTGTTAAATCTTGTGTCTTCTTATTGACAGTACACAGTATTGTTATATTTCAATAAGAAGACACAAGTACTGATATTGTGG
>NW_013949860.1:0-571 GCF_000517525.1 Limulus polyphemus
CCAGTGTGACAGATGAAACTAGTTAACAATAGCTATGTGACCAACAATAACATAGTACCAGTGTGACAGATGAAACTAGTTAACACTAGCTATGTAACCAACAATAACATAGTACCAGTGTGGCAGATAAAACTAGTTAACAATAGCTATGTGACCAACAATTACATAGTACCAGCGTGGCAGATGAAACTAGTTAACAATAGCTATGTGACCAACAATAACATAGTACCATTGTGGCAGATGAAACTAGTTAACAATAGCTATGTGACCAACAATACCATAGTACCAGTGTGACAGATGAAACTAATTAACAATAGCTATGGGACCAACAATAACATAGTGCCAGTGTGGCAGATAAAACTAGTTAACACTAGCTATGTAACCAACAATAACATAGTGCCAGTGTGACAGATGAAACTAGTTAACAATAGCTATGTGACCAACAATAACATAGTACCAGTGTGACAGATGAAACTAGTTAACAATAGCTATGTGACCAACAATACCATAGTACCAGTGTGACAGATGAAACTAGTTAACAACTAGCTATGTGACCAACAATAACATAGTA
>NW_013949861.1:0-276 GCF_000517525.1 Limulus polyphemus
CAGGAAAGTCAACAACAGTGGCAAGAAGTACAAATGGAAAACATTAGTAAATTTAAAAGCGAATTAGATACGTTAAAGGACGATTTATTGTCTTTTACACAAGGAGGATACATTAACCATCGACTTAACCAGCCCCAGACAATGACAAGCCCTATCCAGACCCTGCAGCTAAACCCTAATGCAGACATCTTCAGTCCTGTTAGAAGTCACATCCCAGATATGAATGTCAGTAATAGGAGTGATCCAGTACGAAGGAAGCCACAGGAATACGATGGG
>NW_013949862.1:0-527 GCF_000517525.1 Limulus polyphemus
GGTGTAACTCTAGTTATAGAATTTATAACCACCATACTCATCTTTAGCCTTACTTGGTACAACTACTCCATGAACACATAGGTGTAAGTCTAGTTACCGAATTAATAACCCTCATACTCATCTGTAGCGTTATTTGGTACAACAACTCCACGAATACCTAGGTGTTACTCTATTTACCGAATTTATAACCACCATTTTCATCTTTAGCCTTACTTGGTACAACTACTCCACGAATACCTAGGTGTAACTCTAGTTACCGAATTTATAAACACCTTATCATCTTAGCGTTATTTGGTACAACAACTCCACGAATACCTAAGTGTATCTCTAGTTACCGAATTTATAACCACCATACTCATCTTTAGCTTTACTTGGCACAACTACTACATGAATACCTAAGTGTAACTATTATAAATTAGGTAACTACCACCATACTCATCTTTAGCCTTACTTGGTACAATTACTCCATGAACACCTTGGTGATACTCTAGTTACCGAATTTAAATATGGTGGTTACATCTTTATCC
>NW_013949863.1:0-558 GCF_000517525.1 Limulus polyphemus
TTATTTGGTACAAAAACTCCACGAACACGTAGGTGTAACTCTAGGTACCGAATTTATGACCATCATACTCATCTTTAGCCTTACTTGGTACAACTACTCCATGAACACCTAGGTGTAATTCTAGTTACATAATTTATTACCACCATACTCATCCTTAGCCTTACCTGGTACAACTACTCTATGAACACCTAGGTGTAATTCTAGTTACATAATTTATTACCACCATACTCATACTTAGCCTTACCTGGTACAACTACTCTATGAACACTTAGGTGTAACTCTAGTTACCGAATTTATAACCACCATACTCATCTTTAGCCTTACTTGGTACAACTACTTCATGAACACCTAGGTGTAACTCTTGTTTCCGAATTTATAGCCACCATACTCCTCTTTAGCCTTACTTGGTACAACTACTCCATGAACACCTAGGTGTAACTCTAGTTACCGAATGTGTAACCCCATATTCATCTTTAGCGTTATTTGGTACAACAACTCCACGAATACGTAGGTTTAACACTAGTTACCGAATTTATAACCACCATATTCATCTTTAGC
>NW_013949864.1:0-372 GCF_000517525.1 Limulus polyphemus
AATTGTAGGATATGTAGTGACTATACAATAATTGTAGGATAAGTAGTGATTCTACAATAATTGTAGGATATGTAGTGACACTAGAATAATTGTAGGATATGTAGTGACTCTACAATAGTTGTAGGATATGTAGTCACTATACAATAATTGTAGGATATGTAGTGACTATACAATAATTATAGGATATGTAGTGGCTATACAATAATTGTAGGATATGTAGTGACTATACAATAATTGTAGGATATGTAGTGACTATAAAATAATTGTAGGATATGTAGTGACTATACAATAATTGTAGGATATGTAGTGACTATACAATAATTGTAGGGTATGTAGTGACTACAATAATTGTAGGATATGTAGTGACTCTAC
>NW_013949865.1:0-276 GCF_000517525.1 Limulus polyphemus
ATCTGTATTAAAAGACCTACCAGCCACTATCCATCTGTATTAAAAGACCTACCAGCCACTATCCATCTATAATGAAAGACCTACCAGTTACCATCTATCTATATTAAAAGACCTACCAGCCACTATCCATTTATAATGAAAGACCTACTAGCCACTATCCATTTATAATGAAAGACCTACCAGCCAATATCCATATAAAATGAAAGACCTACCACCCACAATCCATCTGTATTAAAAGACTTACCAGCCACTATCCATATATAACGAAAGACCTAC
>NW_013949866.1:0-529 GCF_000517525.1 Limulus polyphemus
TTTACATGAATCTTTTTGAATTTTTTTATTAAGGTTCGCTATAACATTGCGCGTTTACTTACAAAATTCTAGATTATTAGTTTTAGTTTTACGATTTTTGTGGTCGTTTTATGTTACTCTTTTTATGGCTTCTTGAAATCGTATGTGTACTGCACTGAAGCTTTTTGTTACCGATATTTTCTCGATTTCTTGTTACCACAGGGTTCTGAATTGATTATTATTCACCAAATTTGTTATGTAGGTACACTCTATCGTTGCGCAGTTATATGCAGAGTTTCACCTTTCTAATATTCAAAACCTTCCATAACTTCCTTAAAACTCGTTTTGTACCAGTACTTCGTTCGATTTGGACTAATCTTCTCGAATTTTTTTATGACCGTTCGTTGCATACTCACGTATTCTCATGCAAAACTCTAGCTTCATATTATCATTTTTGAGACTTTTGTGGTCCATTTTGTTATTACTTTATTGGCTTTCTGAAAGAGAATGTGTCCTGCAGTGAAGCGTTTTGATATTGTTCTGTTATAGA
>NW_013949867.1:0-335 GCF_000517525.1 Limulus polyphemus
TTAAATCTTGTGTCTTCTTATTGACAGTACATAGTATCGTTAAATCTTGTGTCTTCTTATTGACAGTATACAGTATCGTTAAATCATGTGTATTCTTATTGACAGTACACAGTATCCTTAAATCTTGTATCTTTTTATTGATAGTACACAGTATTGCTAAATCTTGTGTCTTCTTATTGACAGTACACAGTATTGTTAAATCTTTTGTCTTCTTATTGACAGTACACAGTATTGTTAAATCTTGTGTCTTCTTATTGACAGTACACACTATTGTTAAAATCTTGTGTCTTCTAATTGACAGTACACAGTATCGGTAGATCTTGTGTCTTCTTATT
>NW_013949868.1:0-295 GCF_000517525.1 Limulus polyphemus
AAGAAGACACGAGATTTAACGATACTGTGTACTATCAATAACAAGACACAAAATTTAACAATACTCTGTTCTGTCAATAAGAAAACACAAGATTTATTAATACTGTGTACTATCAATAAGAAAACACAAGATTTAACAATACTGTGTACTGTCAATAAGAAGACACAAGATTTAACGATACTGTGTACTGTCAATAAGATGATGCAAGATTTACAATCCTGTGTACTGTCAATAAGAAGATACAAGATATAAGAATACTGTGTACTATCACTAACAAAGACACAAGATTTAACGA
>NW_013949869.1:0-321 GCF_000517525.1 Limulus polyphemus
TACAAAAACTCCAGGAACACATAGGTGTAACTCTACTTACCGAATTTTTAACCAACATACTCATCTTTAGCGTTTTTTGGTACAACAACTCCACGAACACCTAGGTGTAACTCTAGTTACACAATTTATAACCACCATACTCATCTTTAGCCTTACTTGGCACAACTACTCCATGAACACCTAGGTGTAACTCTAGTTACAGAATTTATAATCACCATACTCATCTTTAGCCTTACTTGGTACAACTACTCCATAAACACCTAAATGTAACTCTAGTTACCGAATTTATAACCACCATACTAATCTTTAGCTTTTCCTGGC
>NW_013949870.1:0-410 GCF_000517525.1 Limulus polyphemus
AGGTTCCCAGTAATTATATGGTGTTTTTAGCTAGTCCATTATAGGTTACCAGTAATTATATGGTGTACGTTAAAGCACTTTGTTTTTAGCAAGTCCATTATAGGTTCCCAGTAATTATTTGGTGTACGTTAAAGCACTTTGTTTTTAGCAAGTCCATTATGGGTTCCCAGTAATGATTTATCGTGCCTATGGTGTACGTTAAAGCACTTTGTTTTCAGCAAGTTCATTATGGGTTCCCAGTAATTATATGGTGTACGTTAAAGCACTTTGTTTTTAGCAAGTCCATTATGGGTTCCCAGTAATTATATGGTGTACGTTAAAGCACTTTGTTTTTAGCAAGTTCATTATGGGTTCCCAGTAATTATATGGTGTACGTTAAAGCACTTTGTTTTTAGCAAGTCCATTATAGG
>NW_013949871.1:0-509 GCF_000517525.1 Limulus polyphemus
TACATAGTATCGTTAAATCTTGTGTCTTTTTATGGATAGTACACAGTATTTCTAAATCGTGTGTCTTCTAATTGAGAGTACACACTATTGTTAAATCTTGTGTCTTCTTATTGACAGTACTCAGTATAGTTAAATATTGTGTCTTCTTATTGACAGTGCAAAGTATCGTTAAATCTTCTGTCTTTTTATTGACAGTGCACAGTATCGTTAAATCTTCTGTCTTCTTATTGATAGGACACATTATTGTTAAATCTTGTGTTTTCTTACTGACAGTGCACATTATCGTTAAATCTTGTGTCTTTTTATGGATAGTAAACAGTATTGCTAAATCGTGTGTCTTCGTATTGAGAGTACTCAGTATAGTTAAATCTTGTGTTTTCTTATTGACAGTGCACAGTATCGTTAAATCTTGTGTCTTTTTATTGACAGTACTTAGTATCGTTAAATCTTCTGTCTTCTTATTGACAGGACACATTATTGTTAAATCTTGTGTTTTCTTACTGACAGTG
>NW_013949872.1:0-497 GCF_000517525.1 Limulus polyphemus
TGAATAAAGGAAATCAGAGTTATAAGATCTGTTAGTATTGGACAATGATTCAAGACACAAGGGATATAGGAAATCATAGTTGTAATATCTGTTAGTATTGTACAATGATTCAAGACACAAGGTATACAGGAAATCAGAGTTGTAAGATCTTTTGGTATTGGACAATGATTCGAGACACAAGAAATAAAGGAAATCTGTGTTGTAAGATCTTTTAGTATTGGACAATGATTCAAGACACAAGGAATAAAGGAAATCAGAGTTATATGATCTGTTAGTATTGGCTAATGAATCAAGACACAAGGAATAAAGGAAATCAGAGTTATATGATCTGTTAGTATTGGACAATGATTCAAGACACAAGGAATACAGGAAATCAGAGTTATAAGATCTGTTCGTATTGGATAATGATTCAAGAAACAAGGAATAAAGGAAATCGGAGTTATAATATCTGTTGGTATTGGACAATGATTCAAGACCCAAGGAATAAAGGAAATCTG
>NW_013949873.1:0-325 GCF_000517525.1 Limulus polyphemus
AGAGCTGGTCAATGGCACCCACCGCCAACATTTGAGCTCTTACTAATTGAATAGTGAGAATTTACCATCATTCTTTTAACGCATCTTCATCCCTAAAGCTCGAAGTACAATTTTGCAGAAATGGGACGGGAACCATCTACCCTCTGGTATGCTAATCTCTAGGCAATGACCAGCTACAAGTTTTAATTAACCAAACATTTTTAATAATGTCATTCATTGCAAGTCTAAAATATTCCTCTTGCTTAAAGTAGTTTTTTCTGCTACATAAAAGACTTATCAAGCTGCCTTTATATTATTCTAGAAAATTATGTAAACTATAAAAAAT
>NW_013949874.1:0-363 GCF_000517525.1 Limulus polyphemus
AACTCCATGAATACCTAGGTGTAACTCTAGTTACCGAATTTATAACCACCATACTCATCTTTAGCTTTACTTGGCACAACTACTCCATGAACACCTAGGTGTAACTCTAGTTACCGAATGTGTAACCCCCATACTCATCTTTAGCGTTATTTGGTACAACAACTCCAAGAACACCTAGGTGTAACTCTAGTTACCCGAACATATAACCACCGTAATCATCTTTAGCGTTATTTGGTACAACAACTCGACGAATACCTAGGTGTAACTCTAGTTAGAAGAATTTATAACCAACATACTCATCTTTAGCCTTACTTGGCACAACTACTCCATGAACACCTAGATGTAAATATGGTTACCGAATTT
>NW_013949875.1:0-367 GCF_000517525.1 Limulus polyphemus
AAGAAAGCAAGGGCCAGATGTGGCTTAGTGGTTACCTGGTGGGCTAGCAATGAAAGGTCCAAGGTTTGAGCTCGTGATATGACATTGAACATTCTGTGTAGGTGGCGGTATCGCTGACTGGTTACTCTCTCTCTGATAAACAGTTCTAAATTAGGGACAGCTGAAAACACCAAATACCAACAAATAAGACAACGCTTTTTCAATTATATCATTACACGAACAGTTATTTTGAACGTACAACATTACGACTTTTGTATGTGATCCTGTGTGCTAACTTCTTAATGAGAATCTCAACTTATTAATATTTTAATTAATTGCAATGCTAGAAAAACACAATATATGTAAAACAGATAACTAACAATACCAG
>NW_013949876.1:0-466 GCF_000517525.1 Limulus polyphemus
TACAGTGGAAAATCAAGGAATTCCCCCAAAATTTGTAAAATAGACTTCAACTGTTGAGAATAGTCAGCTTGATGGTATGCCAAAGCAAACTGATTGGTAGCCTATGGGGGGTGGGAAGGTGAGACATGCCAGCACCCTCAACAGGGAAGGTGGGAAGACTACATAAGCAGAATAAGAAATATCATGCAACAAAGGAGGACGGGGATCATAGGAAATTGGGGAATCTGATAAACCATCGCATACCTGAGAAATTATGTCTAAAAACGCCATATTATGCCCTAGCTGAATTCACAGGAAGACACGGTAAAATCCGATTGTGGAAAAGGCTGTCAAACTATTTGTCAGACTGAACAGGTTTGGCATGTTCTTGAGGAAGTGGGGCAAGTTCAGTAGAAGATGGTTGACTCATATAACAACCAATATCTAGTCAAATAATCGCAGATAAATCTAACAACAGGTCACTCCC
>NW_013949877.1:0-333 GCF_000517525.1 Limulus polyphemus
AAAAATTTCTGAAACCTGCCGATACAGTCACCCTTCGGCAGTTTTCCTTGTACCGGAATGACAGGTTGTGTGATGGGCGGGTACATGGAGGGGTGGCACTGTTGGTTGACCAGCATGTGCCCTCCTTATCCGTGTCCCTCGATACACCCTTGGAGGCTGTAGCCATTCGTGTTTCCTTGGGTTGTGCCATCACAGTTTGTTCTCTCTACCTGTCTCCTGGGGAGACTTATAATCAATCGGACCTTGATGCCCTCGTTGACCAGTTGCCACCTTCCTTTTTACTTTTGGGAGACTTAAATGGACACAACCCTCTGGGGTGGTGCTGATATTGAT
>NW_013949878.1:0-276 GCF_000517525.1 Limulus polyphemus
ACCTAAGTGTAACTCTAGTTACCGAATTTAAAAAAACTATACTCATCTTTAGCGTTATTTGGTACAACAACTCCACAAACACCTAGGTGTAACTCTAGTTACCGAATTTATGACCACCATACTCATCTTCAGCCTTACTTTGTACAACTACTCCATGAACACCTAAGTGTAACTATAGTTACCGAATGTGTAAACCCCATACTGATCTTTAGCGTTATTTGGTACAACAACTCCACGAACAGTTAGGTGTAACTCTAGTTACCGAATTTATAACCA
>NW_013949879.1:0-425 GCF_000517525.1 Limulus polyphemus
ACACCAAATAATAATATGAAAAAAAAAAAACGCCATTGTTTCCACTTTCCATTATTTGTCCAGAGATCATGAATTTATGGCCCATGAATGTGATTTTTCATGCCGATCCAAGATTCTCGTCATTTACAAATACGCACGTTGGTACACGTGGGAGTTTCTAACAGAACTGCATCTTAACTTCAAACTCCACCTAACTCTCCTATATAGTTTCACAACGAAACGTCATAATCACACCCCATTTCCATAGAAGACTTTTTAATTCTAACTACTGATTGTATTGGTCAAGAACTGTTGATAACAGAAAGTATACATGTTATGAACGAAAATCCAAGCCTCAATAGAAATTTAAACTCTTTCCCCTTGCTTTATTCAAATAGCTCTTTTTTTAACTGAATGTTTTATAAGTTTTCTAACACTATTCATTG
>NW_013949880.1:0-447 GCF_000517525.1 Limulus polyphemus
AAAGAAGATATAACGATACTAAGTACTATCAATAAGAACACACTAGATTTAACGATACTGTGCACTGTCAATAAGAAGACACAAGATTTAACTATACTCTGTACTGTCAATAAGAAGACACAAGATTTAACGATACTGTGTACTGTCAATAACTAGACACAATATTTAACAATACTATGTACTGTCAATAAGAAGACACAAGATTTAACGATACTGTGTACTGTCAATAAGAAGACACAAGATTTAACGATACTGTGTACTGTCAATAAGAAGACACAAGATTTAACGATACTATGTACTGTCAGTAAGAAAACACAAGATTTAACAATAATGTGTCCTGTCATAAGAAGACACAAGATTTAACGATACTGTGTACTGTCAATAAGAAGACTCAAAATTTAACGATACTGTGTACTGTCATTAAGAAGACACAAGATTTAACGATAT
>NW_013949881.1:0-348 GCF_000517525.1 Limulus polyphemus
TTACTTGCGTATTTACATGCAAAATTCTAGCCTTCTATTGTCATTTTGACGACTTTTGTGGTCGTTTTATGTTACTCTTTTATTGGCTTTTATGAAAGCCTATGTGTACTGCAGTGAAGCTTTTGGTTACTGATTGTTTTTCGATTTCTTGTTACCAGAGGGTCCTAAAATGATGATTCTTCACCAAATTTGGTATGTAGGTACACTTTAACGTTGCGTAGCACTATGCAGAGTTTTACCTTCCTACTTTTTATTTTAAAGGAGTTATCGAACGTTTTGCGTTTTGTACCAGTACGTCGTTCCATTTGGACGGATCTTCTCGAAATTTTTTCAGTAACGTTCGTTGCA
>NW_013949882.1:0-274 GCF_000517525.1 Limulus polyphemus
TTTGTATTTAACCAAGATTCCTAACAGACAACATATACTTGTTTGTATTTAACCAAGATTCCTAACAGACAACATATACTTGTTTGTATTTAACCAAGATTCCTAACAGACAACATATACTTGTTTGTATTTAACCAAGATTCCTAACAGACAACATATATTTGTTTGTATTTAACTAAGATTCCTAACAGACGACATATACTTGTTTGTATTTAACTAAGATTCCTAACAGACAACATATACTTGTTTGTATTTAACTAAGATTCCTAACAGA
>NW_013949883.1:0-564 GCF_000517525.1 Limulus polyphemus
AAGTAAGGCTAAAGATGAGTATGGTGATTATAAATTCGGAAACTAGAGTTACACCTAAGTGTTCATGGAGTAGTTGTGTCAAGTAAGGCTAAAGATGAGTATGATGGTTATAAATTTGGTAACTGTAGTTACACCTAGGTGTTTATGGAGTAGTTGTACCAAGTAAGTCTAAAAATGAGTTTGGTGGTTATAAATTCGGTGACTATAGTTACGCTTAGGAGTTTATGGAGTATTTGTACCAAGTAAGGCTGAAGATGAGTATGGTGGTTATAAATTAATAACTATAATTACACCTAGGTGTTCATGTAGTAGTTGTACCAAGTAAGGCTAAAGATCAGTATGTTTGATAAAAATTCGGTAACTATAGTTACAACTAGGTATTTATGGAGTAGTTGTACCAAGTAAGGCTAAAATGAGTATGGTGGTTATAAATTCTGTAACTAGAGTTACACCTAGGTGTTCATGTAGTAGTTGTACCAAGTAAGGCTAAAGATCAGTATGTTTGATAGTTACACCTAGGTGTTGATGGAGTAGTTGTACCAAGTAAGGCTAAAGATGAGTATG
>NW_013949884.1:0-739 GCF_000517525.1 Limulus polyphemus
TTAATATAATATAATTAACCTGATTAACCAGATGTGGAAATGTGAACTCTAATGACATGTTAATATAACATACTTAACATCAATAACTTGATGTGACAATGTGGACTCTAATTACTTGTTATTCTAATACACTTAAACACAATAAGTAGATGTGGATACGTGGACTGTAATTACAAGTTAATATAATAAATTTAACCTCAATAACTAGATGTGGTAACGTGTACTGTAATGGCATGTTAATATAATATAATTAACCACAATAACGAGATGTGGCAACGTGGACTGTAATGAATTTTTAATATAATATTCTTCAACTCAATAACTAGATGTGGTAACGTGGACTGTAATGACGTGTTAATATAATATATTTTACCTCAATAACTAGATGTGTTTACGTGGACTGTAACGACATGTTAATATAATATACTTAACCTCAATACTAGATGTGGTAACGTGGACTGTAATGACGTGTTAATATAATATACTTAACCTCAATAACTAGATGTGGTAACGTGGACTGTAAAGACGTGTTAATACAATATATTTAACCTAAAGAACTAGATATGGCAATGTGTACTGTAATGACATATTAATATGATATACTTAACCTCAATAACTATATGTGGTAACGTGGACTGTAATGACGTGTTAATATAATATACTTAACTTCAATAACTAGATGTGATAACGTGGTCTTTAATGATGTCTTAATATAATAACTTAACTTCAATAACTAGAT
>NW_013949885.1:0-275 GCF_000517525.1 Limulus polyphemus
TCTTTTAGTCCTCCTTCCACTAGATTTTGTTGACCTTGATAAGGGTCCGTTAGTAAGTTTTCCACCAGATTTTGTTGACTTTGAAAACGGGTTTTTAGTTTTTCTTCTACTAGATTTTGTCGACATTCATAACTGTCTTTTTAGGTCTTCATAGACTAGATTTTTTCGACTTTGATAACGGTCTTTTAAGTTTTTTTTACACTACATTTTAATAACTTTTATAATGGTCTTTTTAGTCCTTCTTAAACTTGATTTTTTCGACTTGGATAACGGTA
>NW_013949886.1:0-450 GCF_000517525.1 Limulus polyphemus
AAATATAGAGAATGACAATACGTTTATATGTGGTAGATCAGTATTAAACGAGTTTTGAAATAACTAATCTACAGAGAATGAAAATACGTTTATAAGTAGTAGATCAGTATTAAGCATTATTTAAAATAGCTAAACTATAGAGAATGAGAATAAGTTTATATGTAGTAGATCAGTATTAAGCACATTTTAAAATTGCTAAACTATAGAGAATGACAATCAGTTTATTTTTAGTAGATCTGTAATAAGAATGTTTTAAAAATGTTAAACTATAGAGAATGACAATCTGTTTACATGTAGTAGATCAGTATTAAGCATGTTTTAAAATAGCTAAACTATAGAGAATGACAATACGTTTGTATGAAGTAGATAGCATTAAGCATATTTTAAAATAGCTAAACTATAGAGAATGAGAATAATTTATATGTAGTAGATCAGTATTAAGCATGTTTT
>NW_013949887.1:0-468 GCF_000517525.1 Limulus polyphemus
ACACAAGATTTAACAATAATTTGTCCTGTCAATAAGAAGACACAAGATTTATCGATAGTGTGTACTCTCAATAAAAAGACACAAGATTTATCGATACTGTGTACTGTCAATAAGAAGACACAAGATTTGACGATACTGTGGACTGTCAATAAGAAGACACAAGATTTGACGATACTCTGGACTGTCAATAAGAAGACACAAGATTTAACTAAACTGTGTACTCTCAATAAGAAGACACAAGATTTAACAATACTGTGTACTCTAAATAAGAAACACCAGATTTAGCAATACTGTGTACTATCCATAAAAAGACACAAGATTTAACGATACTGTGTACTGTCAATAAGAAGACACAAGATTTAACGATACTGTGTACTGTCAGTAAGAAGACACAAGATTTAACGATACTGTGTACTGTCAATAAGAAGACACAAGATTTAACGAAACTGTGTACTGTCAATAAGAAGA
>NW_013949888.1:0-367 GCF_000517525.1 Limulus polyphemus
TCGACAGTACACAGTATTGATAAATCCTTTATCTTCTTATTGACAGGACACAGTATTGTTAAATCTTGTGTCTTCTTATTGACGGTACACAGTATTGATAAATCGTTTATCTTCTTATTGACAGGACACAGTATTGATAAATCCTTTATCTTCTTATTGACACGACACAGTATTGTTAAATCTTGTGTCTTCTTATTGACAGTACACATGATTGATATATCCTGTATCTTCTTATTGACAGGACACAGTATTGTTAAATCTTGTGGCTTGTTATTGATAGTACACAATATCGTTAAATTTTGTATCTTCTTATTGACAGTACACAGTATTGATAAATCCTTTATCTTCTTATTGACAGGATACAATA
>NW_013949889.1:0-555 GCF_000517525.1 Limulus polyphemus
GATATCCAGTTACTAATAAATGACACTGTAGTAATTTTGACATCCAGTTACTAATAACTGACACTGTAATAATTTTGATATCCAGTTACTAATAACTGATACTGTAATAATTTTGATCTCCAGTTACTAATAACTGATACTGTAATAATTTTGATCTCCAGTTACTAATAACTGATACTGTAGTAATTTTGACACCCAGTTACTAATAACTGACACTGTAGTAATTTTGACACCCAGTTACTAATAACTGACACTGTAGTAATTTTGACATCCAGTTACTAATAACTGACACTGTAGTAATTTTGACATCCAGTTATAATACCTGACACAGTAGTAATTTTGACATCCAGTTACAAATAACTGATACTGTATAATTTTGATATCCAGTTAGTAATAACTGATACTGTAGTAATTTTGACATCCAGTTACTAATAACTGATACTGTAGGAATTTTGACATCCAGTTACTAATAACTGACACTGTAATAAATTTTGATATCCAGTTACTAATAACTGATACTGTAGTAATTTATACACCCAGTTACTAATAACTGAC
>NW_013949890.1:0-273 GCF_000517525.1 Limulus polyphemus
TGTGTACTCTCAATCAGAAGCAACAAGATTTAACAATACTGTGTACTGTCAATAAGAAGACACAAGATTTAACAAAACTGTGTACTGTCAATAAGAAGACACACGATTTAGCAATACTATGTACTTTCAATAAAAAGACACAAGATTTAACAATACTGTGTCTTTCAATAAGAAGACACAAGATTTAACGATACTGTGTACTGTCAATAAGAAGACACAAGATTTAACGATACTGTGTAATGTCAATTAATAGACACAAGATTTAACGATACT
>NW_013949891.1:0-461 GCF_000517525.1 Limulus polyphemus
GAACGCAATCAAAGACTTCAAGAACAAGCTGCAAGACAGGCTGCTCAAATACAGGAAGAGACTTTGGAACAACGTAAAGTTAGACTTCGAGCTCAAGCTGAAAGGCAGGCTACTCAAAGACAACAAGAAACTGTTGAACAGCACAAAGCCAGAGTTCAGTCAGAATCATCAAGGCAAGCTGGATATAGACAACAAGAAACTTCTGAACAATGTCAAACCAGACTTCAAGCACAAAAATTAAGACAATTAACTTACAGAGAGCATGAAGCAGAGAGCAACATGATGTACGACTTCAGGCTCAAAGAACAAGACAACCTCAAACACGATCTAATTTTAAATAAAGCTTTGTTTGATTAAATGCTTTTTTTATTTCTCGCATCACAGCTTTTGTCTACTTACTGAATAATTTGCTGAAAAAAATACTGATCCATACATTTCAAATCTAAATTTTCACCATGCAA
>NW_013949892.1:0-441 GCF_000517525.1 Limulus polyphemus
ATTCTTATTGACAGGACACAGTATTGTTAAATCTTGTGTCTTCTAATTGACAGTACACAGTGTTGATAAATCCTGTATCTTCTTATTGACAGGACACGGTATTTTTAAGTTTTTGTCTTCTTATTGACAGTGCATAGTATAGTTAAATCTTGTGTCTTCTGATTGACAGTACACAGTTTTGATAAATCCTTTACCTTCTTATAGACAGGACACAGTATTATTAAATTATGTGTCTTGTTATTGACAGTACACAGTATTGATAAATCCTGTATCCCTGTCAATAAGAAAACAAAGTATTGTTATATCTTGTGTCTTCTTATTGACAGTACACAGTATTGATAAATCCTGTATCCTCTTATTGACAGGACACAGTATTGTTAAATCTTGTGTCTTCTTATTGACAGTACATAGTATTGTTAAATTTTGTGTCTTCTTATTGAC
>NW_013949893.1:0-356 GCF_000517525.1 Limulus polyphemus
ATATAAAATATTGTTATAATTACAACAGCATGTCATAGTACAATACATCATAAGGTCATAAAGACCACGTGTATTCACTTATTATATAAAATACAGTGATAATTAAAATATCATGCCAAACTTCAATACATCCTTTAGGTCATAAAGACCCCGTGTATTCACTTGTTATATAAATTACAGTTATAATTACAAAAGCGTGTCATTGCATAATACATCATAAAGTCATAAAGACCACGTGTATTCACTTGTTATATAAAATACAGTTATAATTATAACAGCATGCCAAACTTCAATACATCATAAGGTCATAAAGACCACGTGTATTCACTTGTTATATAAAATACAGTTATAATTAC
>NW_013949894.1:0-384 GCF_000517525.1 Limulus polyphemus
GATTAGATAGAACAACACATTAAAGACGTACAACATCCCCTGCCAGTACCAGGTTAGATACAAAAATAGATTAAAGACTAACAACAACCCCTGCCATTACTAGGTTAGATACAACAACACATTAAAGACTTACAACAACCTTTACCAGTACCAGTTTAGATAAAACAACATATTACAAACTTACAACAACCCTGGCAAGTATCAGGTTAATACAAAAACACATTAAAGACTTATAACAACCCCTGCAAGTAATAAGTTAGATACAACAACACATTAAAGACTTACAACAATCCTTGCCAATTTCATGTTAAATATAACAGAAATAAAAAACTTAAGAACAACGCCTGCCAGTACCAGTTTAGTTATAACAACATATTAAAGACT
>NW_013949895.1:0-345 GCF_000517525.1 Limulus polyphemus
CCAGCATTATTTTTCACATCAAGCTCTACCTCACAAGCCACATCTCGTCCTGACATATAAGTAGCCTCATATTTTGTCAAATCAAGCTATACCTTACAACCCACATCTTGTCCTGACATATAACTAGCATCATGTTATGTCAAATCAATCTCTACCTTACAACCCACATCTTGTCCTGAAATATAACTAGCATCATATTTTGTCAAATCAAGCTATACCTTACAACCCACATCTTGTCCTGACATATAACTAGCATCATATTTTGTCAAACCAAGCTCTACCTTACAACCCACATCTTGTCCTGACATATAACTAGCATCATATTTTGTCAAAACAAGCTCTACC
>NW_013949896.1:0-447 GCF_000517525.1 Limulus polyphemus
TGTTTAGAAGATGAGTATTGTGGTGTGTTAGACACGTTTAGAGGATGAGTATTGTGGTGTGTTGGACATGTTTAGAGGATGAGTATTGTGGTGTGTTAGACACGTTTACGGGATGAGTATTGTGGTGTGTTAGACACGTTTATAGGATGAGTATTGTTGTGTGTTAGACACGTTTATAGGATGAGTATTGTTGTGTGTTAGACACATTTAGAATATAAGTGTTGGGGTGTTAGCCACATTTATAGAATGAGCATTGTGGTTGGTTAAATACATTTAGAGGATGAGTATTGTGGTATGTTAGACACGTTTACGGGATGATTATTGTTGTGTGTTAGACACATTTAGAATATAAGTATTGTGGTATGTTAGACACGTTTACGGGATGATTATTGTTGTGTGTTAGACACATTTAGAATATAAGTATTGTGGTGTTAGCCACATTTAGAG
>NW_013949897.1:0-471 GCF_000517525.1 Limulus polyphemus
GTCCTTACGTATTTACATTCCAAAAAACTAACTTTCTAGTGTTAGTTTTGCGATTTGTATGGTCGTTTATGTTACATCTTTATTAGCTACTCTGAAATCGTATGTGTAGTGCAGTGAAGCTCTTTTTTACTACTTTTTTCTCGATTTATTGCTACCACAGGGTACTGTATAGATGGATATTAACCAAATATTATATATAGGTTCACTAGTTCGTTCCGAAATTACACGCAAAGTTTCACCATGCTACTCTTCGTTTTGAGGGAGTTGTGGCAGGTTTTGCGTTTTATACCAGTACTTCATCAAATTTCAATGGATCTTCTCGAAATTTTTTATGAAGGTTCGTCACGTCCTTACATATTTATGTGCACATCTGTAACTTTGTAGTATTAGTTTTCCAAATTTTTAGGTCGTTTTTTGTTATTACTTTATTGGCTTTCCTTGAAACGTATTTGTACTGCAGTGAAGCATTTT
>NW_013949898.1:0-301 GCF_000517525.1 Limulus polyphemus
ATAAAGATGAGTATGTTGGATATAAATTCGGTACCTATAGTAACACCTAGGTATTTATGGAGTAGTTGTACCAAGTAAGGCTAAAATGAGTATGGTGGTTATAAATTCTGTAACTAGTGTTACACCTTGGTGTTGATGGAGTAGTTGTACCAAGTAAGGCTAAAGATGAGTATGGTGGTTATAAATTCGGAAACTAGAGTTACACCTAAGTGTTCATGGAGTAGTTGTACCAAGTAAGGCTAAAGATGAGTATGGTGGTTTTAAATTCTATAACTAGAGTTACACCTAGGTGTTCATGGAG
>NW_013949899.1:0-271 GCF_000517525.1 Limulus polyphemus
TGCCCATGTTAAAAAACCTGTAATGGCCTGGCTGGAAAATCTGGAGAGTTAGCACTTCCTATGGCTCCCTGCTAAGCAGTTACTAAACTACACCTTCTGCAGAACAACCAAAGAAAAAAACACAACTCATACTCCTGTAGTTAATCACAGAACCTGGTTGTAGAGGAAGTGTGCTTTACGAGAATGTAAATAAAACTCTATACTGTATTTCTGATATTAAACAATGACTCCATCTCCAGCCATGTCACGTATCTATGGAACATTTGCATTG
>NW_013949900.1:0-384 GCF_000517525.1 Limulus polyphemus
TCAGCCAAGTATACTTTGTGTCTGTCTTTTATGCCCATGAGCTCAATAGTTACCCACACTGGTCACACAACCTTGCAGAATGTCCTGTCACACCACAAGGTTTCTGTATGGCTTCTGGTACTCCTTCGTGATCTAACACCTTGATGCTCACAAGGGTTTGCTGAGATGCAGAATCTATGACAAAGTTGCACCTTTGGCCATCCAGCTTTCCTGTCACATAGACACTGTGTGTGCTTGGCATTTGACACCTAGCTGTTGGAACTTTCATGATGGGGTTGGTGAGTGTCCCTCAACACCAACCACTACTGGTCTCCTTGAGCTGAGGAGCCATTGTAGGAAGAATATTACCAACATGTCAGTGTCCTTGCTCCCCCACAGTTCCAA
>NW_013949901.1:0-271 GCF_000517525.1 Limulus polyphemus
TTGTATGATAATAGGTACAAACAACAACTTGGTGTATGATGACATTAAAACTAGCGTGCACATATTGTATGATAATAGTTATAAACAACATATGATGACACTACAACTACGGTGGACATATTGCATGATAATAGCTATAAACAATATATAATGACACTAGAACTAGGGTGGAGATATTGTATGATAATAGCTATAAACAATATATAATGACACAAGAACTAGGGTGGACTTATTGTATGATAATAGCTACAAACAACATCTTGGTGTATGA
>NW_013949902.1:0-271 GCF_000517525.1 Limulus polyphemus
CGATAGAAAATCAGATACGTAATACCTTATACTATAATAGTTGTCTCGTTGATATAATGGATATATTCAGATGGTATGTACGATAGAAACTCACATACGTAATACCTTATATTATAATAGTTGTCTCGTTGATATAATGGATATATTCAGATGGTATGTACGATAGAAACTCACATACGTAATACCTTATACTATAATAGTTGTCTCGATGATATAATGGCTAGATGGAGACAGTGTGTACGATAGAAACTCACATACGTAATACCTTATA
>NW_013949903.1:0-396 GCF_000517525.1 Limulus polyphemus
GACTGTATTGTTTAGATAAAGGAACAACAATAGTAATAATGTTTCAGAAGGAAATATAAAATAATGATACTGTGTTTGTAGAACAATGATCAAAGTGATATAATGGAACAGTAGATATCGTAATGTTGCCTTTTGAGTTATCTTTTTTCGAGACCTCAAAAACAGCTCTATAGCTAATATATTTTATTTTAATGTCAACTTAACGCGTTTGTAACTTTCATATTTCTTGTTCAGAAGGTTATGACGTATTTATTCATGTTATAAAATAACGCATTTTTATCTGTTAGCTTTGGCATCAGTGACGTACTGGAGTATATAACAGCCTGGTAGCTACTATAATCACTTATGGAGTGGTTGTTCCTTTGGGTTTTCTCTGTTGTAATGGCCACCCTGTAG
>NW_013949904.1:0-353 GCF_000517525.1 Limulus polyphemus
GGAACGTTTCACCATGCTACTCTTCGTTTTTAGGGAGTTATGGCAGGTTTTGCGTTTTGTACCAGTATTTCATTAAATTTCAACGGATCTTCTCGAAATTTTTTATGAAAGTTCGTTGCGTCCTTACTTATTTACATTTTAAATACTAACTTTCTAGTGTTAGTTTTGCGATTTGTATGGTCGTTTATGTTACATCTTTATTGTCTTTCTGAAATAGTATGTGTAGTTCAGTGAAGCTCTTTTTTACTACTTTTTTCTCGATTTATTGCTTCCACAGGGTACTGTATAGATGGATATTAACCAAATATTATATATAGGTTCACTAGTTCGTTCCGAAATTACATGCAAAGTTT
>NW_013949905.1:0-458 GCF_000517525.1 Limulus polyphemus
ATTATTTAACGATATTGTGTACTGTCAATAAGAAGACACTAGATTTAACAATACTGTGTACTCTCAATAAGAAGACACAAGATTTAACGATACTGTGTACTGTCAATAAGAAGACACAAGATTTAACGATACTGTGTGCTGTCAATAAGAAGACACAAGATTTACGATACTGTGTACTGTCAATAAGAAGACACAAGATATAAGAATACTGTGTACTATCACTAACAAGTCACAAGAATTAACAATACTGTGTACTATCACTAACAAGCCACAAGATTTAAAGATACTGTGTACTGTCAATAAGAAGACACTAAATTTAACAATATTGTGTACTCTCAATAAGAAGACACAAGATTTAACGATACTGTGTACTGTCAATAAGAAGATAAAAGATTTAACAATACTGTGTACTGTCAAAAAGAAGACACAAGATTTACGATACTGTGTACTGTCAATAG
>NW_013949906.1:0-270 GCF_000517525.1 Limulus polyphemus
TATATATATATATATATGGTAAATAAAACTGCTGATTAAACATTCACAACGATATACATATATATATATGGTAAATATAAACTTGCAATTAAATATTCACATCGATATATATATATATGGTAAATAAAAACTTCAGACTAAACATTCACAACGATATATATATATGGTAAATAAAAACTTCTGATTAAAAATTCACAAGGATACTCATATATATATATATCTATATATATATATATGGTAAATAAAATCTTCTGATTAAACATTCTCAAC
>NW_013949907.1:0-800 GCF_000517525.1 Limulus polyphemus
TACATCGTTTAATTATTTCGCTATAAAATGTCCTTCCTCGTTACGTTCATTCTTTAGTGTATCATAAATATGCGACACATAATTCATTTTCTTTTCTTGTTATGATTCATTTTTAGAGAAAACTGAATGTGAGAGTGGGAAGCAAGTTGACTGGTCAAAGGTGTCTGTGTGGGATGATAAGACGTGGAAGTTCTGTGTCTTCGGTAAATGCATGAACAGGAAAGTTAGTATCAGTAAAGCTGAATGCATGTTCTTCAAATGTTAGACTTATAATCTCTACAGTTTATTTACCTTAGTGAACCTTCCATATATATTAATCTTAGAACCAATGCATTTCCTTGGTGTCTTTTAAGTTGTAAATATACAAACTTATTTTAAATATTCATACACAATTCAGTTAAGAATAGTAATACATGATTATGAATTAAACATTATCTTATAATAAAACATTCTGAACTATTATTTAACTAGTAAATACTATGTTATCGTTCGAATTTTGCCTTTTGTTATTAAAATATTAATATGTTGTTTTTTCCTTCATCAGTGTGTGTGTGAAGGCGATATTACTGGTGGTTTTTTCCGTTCATCAGTGTGTGTGTGAAGGCGACATTACTGGTGATAGTTGTCAAACAATGCCTGGAAAATGTTGGTTATCATACTGCTTTGTCAAAGACTGCGACAGAGGAGGCGCACTTCAGTGCTACTGTCATCCACGGTTGTATGGCACGAGTGTTACAAGTACGATAACTCCATATTGCTAAGTTTCCATTAAGATTTATTTAGCTTTATCATTATCGGTT
>NW_013949908.1:0-541 GCF_000517525.1 Limulus polyphemus
AGCACAATCTGATAACAAGTGTTCTATTATATTATAATGTTTAAATTGACGATAAATGTGATAGTAACAGTATAATCTGATAACTAGTGTTCTCTATTTTATAATATTTAAATTGACGATAACTATGATAGTAACAGTACAATCACATAACAAGTGTTCTATTATTTCATAATGTTTAAGGTGATGATTACTATGATAGTAACAGTACAATCTGACACCAAGAGTTCTATTATTCTACAATGTTTAAAGTGATGATAACTATGATAGTTACAGCACAATCTGATAACAAGTGTTCTATTATATTATAATGTTTAAAGTGATGAGAACTATGATATTAACAGTACATTCTGATAACACATGTTCTCTATTTTATATTGTTTAAATGAAAGATAACTATGATATTAACAGTAAAATCTGATAC
The DNA here is from genome assembly GCF_000517525.1 of Limulus polyphemus. NCBI lineage: Eukaryota > Metazoa > Arthropoda > Merostomata > Xiphosura > Limulidae > Limulus > Limulus polyphemus. The sequence goes on from NW_013949908.1 coordinate 422, forward strand.
AACTGTTCTATTATATTATAATGTTTAAATTGATGATAGCTATTATAGTAATAGTACAATCAGATAACAAGTGTTGTATTATTTTATAATGTTTAAAGTGATGAGAACTATGATAGTAAC
>NW_013949909.1:0-466 GCF_000517525.1 Limulus polyphemus
ATTAGTTAACTTGAAGAAAGTTACTTGCATGTTATTAGTTAACTTGAAAAAGTTACTTGCATGTTATTAGTTAACTTGAAGAAAGTTAATTGTATGTTATTATTTAACTTGAAGAAAGTTAATTGTTTGTTATTAGTTAACTTGAAGAAAGTTAGATGTATGTTATTAGTTAACTTGAAGAAAGTTAATTGCATGTTATTAGTTAACTTGAAGAAAGTTAATTGTATGTTATTAGTTAACTTGCAGAAAGTTAACTGTATGTTATGAGTTAAGTTGAAGAAAGTTAACTGTATGTTATTAGTTACCTTGAAGAAAGTTAATTGTTTGTTATTAGTTAACTTGAAGAAAGTTAATTGTTTGTTATTAGTTAACTTGAAGAAAGTTATATGTATGTTATTAGTTAACTTGAATAAAGTTAAATGCATGTTATTAGTTAACTTGAAGAAAGTTAATTGCATGTCATTAG
>NW_013949910.1:0-297 GCF_000517525.1 Limulus polyphemus
GCCAAGTAGGGCTAAAGATGAGTGTGGTGGTTTTAAATTCAGTAACTAGAGTTACACCTAGGTTTTCGTGGATTTGTTTTACCAAATAACGCTAAAGATGAATATGGTGGTTATAAATTCGGTAAAATATAGTTATACCTAAGTGTTCATGGAGTAGTTGTACCAAGTAAGGCTAAAGATGAGTATGGTGATTATAATTTCGGTAACTAGAGTTATACCTAGGTGTTTATGGAGTAGTTGTAAGAAGTAAAGCTAAAGATGAGTATGTTGGTTACAAATTCAGTTACTAGAGTTACA
>NW_013949911.1:0-361 GCF_000517525.1 Limulus polyphemus
GAACACCCAAGATTTAACGATAATGTGTACTGTCAGTAAGAAAACACAAGATTTAACAATAATGTGTCCTGTCAATAAAAAGACACAAGATTTAACGATACTGTGCACTGTCAATAAGAAGACACAAGATTTAACGATACTGTGTACTGTCAATAAGAAGACACAAGTTTTAACGATACTGTGTACTTTCAATAAGAAGACACAAGATTTAACAAAACTGTGTATTGTCAATAAGAGGACACACGATTTAACAATACTGTGAACTGTCAATAAGAGGACACACGATTTAACAATACTGTGAACTGTCAATAAGAAGACATAAGATTTAAAGATACTGTGTACTGTCAATAAGAAGACACAA
>NW_013949912.1:0-390 GCF_000517525.1 Limulus polyphemus
ATATCATAGGTACTTATCAAATGTGTATTAACTTTCTCATGTAATACAGGTACCACCATCCTATGTTTACTGACTTTCTCGTTTATTACAGGTACCTTCATAAAATGTCTACTGACTTTGTCATGTATTACAGGTACCACCATCAAATGCCTACTAACATTTTAATGTATTACCAATACCACCATCAAGTGTAAACACATTTTTTATGTATCATAGGTATTTATTAAATGTGTATTAACTTCCACACGTAATACAGGTACCACCATCCAATGTTTACTGTCTTCATCGTTTATTTCAGGAACCTTCATAAAATGTCTACTGAATTTCTTATGTATTACAAGTACCACCATCAAATGTCTACTAACATCCTAATGTATTACCAATAACACC
>NW_013949913.1:0-380 GCF_000517525.1 Limulus polyphemus
GGAGGTTTCTAGTACATCATGATAATATGTAAATAAATAACCAAAAGACCATTCTCAAAGTCGAAAAAAACTAGTGTAAAAAGGACTAAAAAGACCATTAAAAAAGTCGACAAAATCTAGTGTAAAAATGACTAAAAAGACCATTATCAAAGACAACAAAATCTAGCGGAAGAAGGACTAAAAGTACATCATGATAATATGTAAATAAATAACCAAAGTTTGTAAGAAGGTTTCTAGAACATCATGATAATATGTAAATAAATAACCAAAATTTGTAAGAAGGTTTCTAGTACATCATGATAATATGTAAATAAATAACCAAAGTTTGTAAGAAGGTTTCTAGTACATCATGATAATATGTAAATAAATAACCAAAGTTT
>NW_013949914.1:0-539 GCF_000517525.1 Limulus polyphemus
TTGTTGTGATGATAGATAAGGTTTGGAGATAAGATATGACTTCTAATGTTGTAATGATACCTAAGGTTTGGAGACAAGACGTGACTTCTAATGTTGTAATGATACCTAAGGTTTGGATACACGATATGACTTCTAATGTTGTAATGATACCTAAGGTTTGGATACAAGATATGACTTCTAATGTTGTAATGATACCTAAGGTTTGGATACAAGATATGACTTCTAATGTTGTAATGATACCTAAGGTTTGGATATAAGATATGACTTCTAATGTTGTAATGATACCTAAGGTTTGGTTACAAGATATTACTTCTAATGTTGTAATGATACCGAAGGTTTGAATACAAGAAATTACTTATAATGTTGTAATGATACAGAAGGTTTGGATACAAGATACAAGGTTTAGAGAAAAGACATGACTGCAATTATTGTGATGATAGCTAAGGTTTGGATATAAGATATGACTTCTAATGTTGTAATGATACCGAAGGTTTGGATACAAGATACGACTTCTAATGTTGCAATAATAGCTAAAGGTT
>NW_013949915.1:0-606 GCF_000517525.1 Limulus polyphemus
CTTTTGACTTTATTCTACAGCCAGTTTGTTAATTATCTCATATATTTACAACATATCTACATGTGTTTGTTTAAGACCGATTGAATTAAATAGGACCCAATGGCTAGTATCGTTCTATGACCCACTGTTGACTTTAGTCTGAAGCCAATGTGTTTATTAACTCATCTATTTACAACATATCTACATGTGTTTGTTTAAGACCGATTGAATTAAATAGGACCCAATGGCTAGTATCGTTCTATGACCCACTGTTGACTTTAGTATGAAGCCAATGTGTTTATTAACTCATCTATTTACAACATATCTTCATTGGTTTCCTCAAGTCCGAGTGGATTAAATAGATCCAATAACAATTATCGTTCTATGACCCACTGTTGTCTTTAGTCTGTAGCCAGTTTGTTAATTAACTCATATATTTACAAAATATCTACAAGTCTTTGTTTAAGACCGACTAGATTAAATAGGACCCAATAGCGAGTATCGTTCTATGACCCACTGTTGACTTTATTCTACAGCCAGTTTGTTAATTAACTCATATATTTACAACATATCTACATGTGTTTGTTTAAGACTGATTGGATTAAATAGGACCCAATAGCTAGTATC
>NW_013949916.1:0-270 GCF_000517525.1 Limulus polyphemus
AAGGCTAAAGATGAGTATGGTGGTTATAAATTCGGTAACTAGAGTTAGACCTAGGTGTTCATGGAGTAGTTGTACCAAGTAAGGATAAAGATGAAGATGGTGGTTATGAATTCGGTAACTAGAGTTACTGCTAAGTGTTCATGGAGTATTTGTACCATGTAAGGGTAAAGATGAGTATGGTGATTATAAATTCTATAACTAGAGTTATACCTATGTGTTCATGGAGTAGTTGTACCAAGTAAGGCTAAAGATGAATATGGTGGTTACAAA
>NW_013949917.1:0-318 GCF_000517525.1 Limulus polyphemus
TCTTGTGTCTTCTTACTGACAGTACACAGTATCGTTAAATCCTGCATCTTCTTATTGACAGGACACAGTATTGTTAAATCTTGTGTCTTCTTATTGACAGTACACAGTATTGTTAATTCTTGTGTCTTCTTATTTATAGTACACAGTATTGTTAAATCTTTATGTCTTTTTATTGACAGTACATATTATTGTTAAATATGTCTTTTTATTGACAGTACATATTATTGTTAAATCTGTCTTCTTATTGATAGTACATAGTATTGTTAAATATTGTGTCTTCTTATTGATAGTACACAGTATTGTTAAATCTTGTGTCTT
>NW_013949918.1:0-591 GCF_000517525.1 Limulus polyphemus
TCACTAACAAGCCACAAGATTTAACGATACTGTGTACTGTCAATAAAAAGACACACGTTTTAACAATGCTGTGTACTGTCAATAAGAAGACACAAGATTTAACAATACTGTGTACTGTCAAAAGGAAGACACAAGATTTAACGATACTGTGTACTATCAATAACAAGCCATAAGATTTAACGATACTCTGTACTATCAATAACAGGCCAAAAGATTTAACACTACTGTGTACTGTCAATAAGAAGACACAAGATTTAACAATACTGTGTACTGTCAATAAGAAGACACAAGATTTAACGATACTGTATACTATCAATAACAAGCCATAAGATTTAACGATACTGTGTACTATCAATAAAAGGCCACAAGATTTAACGAAACTGTGTACTGTCAATAAGAAGACAAAATATTTAACAATACTGTGTACTGTCAATAAGAAGACACAAGATTTAACAATACTGTGTAATGTCAATAAGAAGACACAAGATATAACAATACTGTATATTATAAAAAACAACACACAAGATTTAACAATACTGTGTACTGTCAATAAGAAAACACAAGATTTAACGATACTGTGTACTATCAATA
>NW_013949919.1:0-467 GCF_000517525.1 Limulus polyphemus
TATATAAAAGACCACTGACATATGAAACTAAGAGAATATCAGAGTTTGAGGGTTTCAGTTTCACTATTCCATATTCTGAAATTTTGGTATGCATTAAAAAATTTCATTTAAGTTAACATTAACAAAAAATGTATTACACTGAACTAAGTTCAGGTCAAAACAAATTGAGTTTGAATTTTCAGTACAAATGTCACTGTTCCCATTCAGTTTCTAATTTAATAAATAACATTAATAGTAAATTTATAGTTAGACTAATTAATACAGTAATCTAACTAGGTATATTTAGTACCAGTACCACTGTCAATATATCACAACAAAAAATAACTGTGTAACTTGTATTTGTAAGTATAACTATAATATACAATTCTGTATTTTAGTTAGTAGAAATTATAATTTATATCAAAAATGTTTTCTTTGGACAAAATGAGGTCTATGTTATGTATTTTAAGTTGTTTATGCAAATAGAC
>NW_013949920.1:0-340 GCF_000517525.1 Limulus polyphemus
GGGATTAATAATTCGGTATCTAGAGTTACACCGATGTGTTCATGGAGTAGTTGTACCAAGTTAAGGCTAAAGATGAGTATGGTGGTTATAAATTCGGTAACTATAGTTACACCTAGGTGTTCATGAAGTAGTTGTGCCAAGTAAAGCTAAAGATGAGTATGGTGGTTATAAATTCGGTAACTAGAGTTACACTTAGGTGTTTATGGAGTAGTTGTACCAATTAAGGCTACAGATGAGTATGGTGGTTATTAATACTGTAACTAGAGTTACACCTAGGTGTTGAGGGAGTAGTTGTACCAAGCAGGGATAAAGATAAATATGTTGGTTATAAATTCGGTAA
>NW_013949921.1:0-453 GCF_000517525.1 Limulus polyphemus
ATGAGTTAATAAACACATTGTCTGCAGACTAAAGTCAACAGTGGGTCATAGAACGATACTAGCTATTGGGTCCTATTTAATCCAGTCGGTCTTAAACAAACACATGTAGATATATTGTAAATATATGAGTTAATTAACAAACTGGTTGCAGACTAAAGTCAACAGTGGGTCATAGAACGATACTAGCTGTTGGGTCCTATTTAATCCAGTCCGTCTTATACAAACACATGTAGATATGTTGTAAATATAAGAGTTAATTAATAAACTGGCTGCAGACTAAAGTCAACAGTGGGTCATAGAACGATAATTGTTATTGGATCTATTTAATCCGCTCGGACTTAAGGAAATCAATGAAGATATGTTGCAAATAGATGACTTAATAAACACATTGGCTGCAGACTAAAGTCAACAGTGGGTCGTAGAACGATAATTGTTATTGGATCTATTTAATCG
>NW_013949922.1:0-569 GCF_000517525.1 Limulus polyphemus
GGTCTAATAACTGCTATTAACTAAATGTTGGTTTTATAACTATTATTAACTACATGTTGGTCTAATAACTATTATTAACTACATGTTGGTCTAATAACTACTATTAACTACATGTTGGTCTAATATCTACCATTAACTACATGTTGGTCTAATAACTACTATTAACTACATGTTGGTCTAATAACTACTATTAACTAAATGTTGGTCTAATAATCAATATTAACTAAATGTTGGTCTAATAACTACTATTAATTACATGTTAGTCTAATAACTACTATTAACTACATGTTGGTCTAGTAACTACTATTAACTACATGTTGGTCTAATAACTACTATTAACTACATGTTGGTTTAATAATTATTATTAACTACATGTTAATCTAATAACTACTATTAACTAAATGTTGGTTTAATAACTATTATTAACTAAGTTGGTCTAGTAACAATTATTAACTACATGTTGGTCTAATAACTACTATTAGCTACATGTTGGTCTAATAACTATTATTAACTACATGTTGGTCTAATAACTATTATTAACTACATGTTGGTTTAATAACTACTATTAA
>NW_013949923.1:0-414 GCF_000517525.1 Limulus polyphemus
TTCTTCTTCGGTGATGTACAAATATTAATGTTGTGTGAGATTATGTACATTTACAAAATATATAACATAAAATAGGGACCTATTGTTCCATCTCGGCTCTCCCATTCTCTAGACTAAACTAAAATTATTAAATATAATAATTAAACAATAACAATTTTAAAGCCAGTCATTATCATTCATATAGTTATCAAGCTTTCTCTTAAAATCACATAAATTTGCTGCCTCCACAATATCCGAAGGCAACCCATTTTAAAGGCCCAACACTCTGTTAGAAAAATAAAATTGTCTTAGCTGAAGATGACTCCTACCCTGACTAGTCCTACTATTCTCTCGGTTAAATATGAAAAATGATGATAATCAACACTATCCATTCCCTTTATAATCTTAAACACCTCAACCACATCCCTTCTAATT
>NW_013949924.1:0-479 GCF_000517525.1 Limulus polyphemus
TACACCTGTTAATTCCTTAATATGTGCTACTACATTTATACTGTGAATTAATTGTGATTCTTTATTAGTTAATAATTCCTGTAATTCTGGGATATTTACAATTAACTGAGGTACTACCTATTTAGTTTCACTACTAAAACTTGATGGTAATGTAATGCCTTGGCCACGAGCTGAACAATTTCTGGCTTATCTCGGGTAACCACTATCTCTTAATTTAACTACTCTTGTCTGATAATCAAATTGATGTATATTTGATTTTGGTCATATTATTGATAAAGTAAGTTGATCTTTTACATTAAATAACCAAGTTCCTGGGGTCCTTGTCTTATAAAAATAGAATGGTTTAGGATGTATTATTTTTGTCAAATAGCTCAGTTATTCTATTTTTAGTTCCTGGAAAAATAACCTAATTACAAGTTACAATAGGTACTGAATAAATTCCTGAATTAGGATCAGATACTCGGATAAGTGTCGTGATC
>NW_013949925.1:0-1081 GCF_000517525.1 Limulus polyphemus
TTCTTCTTATTGACAGGACACATTATTGTTAAATCTTAGGTTTTCTTAATGACAGTACACTTTATCGTTGAATATTGTGTCTTCGTATTGACAGTACACATTATTGTTAAATCTTGTATTTTCTTACTGACAGTACACATTATCGTTGAATACTGTGTCTTCTTATTGACAGTACACAGTATTGTTAAATCTTGTGTCTTCTTATTGAAAGTACATAGTATCGTTAAATCTTGTATTTTCTTATTGACAGTACACAGTATCGTTAAAACTTGTGTCTTCTTATTGACAGTAGACAGTATCGTTAAATCTTGTGTCTTCTTATTGACAGTACACAGTATCGTTAAATCTTGTGTCTTCTTATTGACAGTATACAGTATTGTTAAATCTTGTGTCTTCTTATTGACAGTACACAGTATCGTTAAATCTTGTGTCTTCTTATTGACAGTACACAGTATCGTTAAATAGTGTGTCTTCTTATTGACAGTACACAGTATCGTTAAATCTTGTGTCTTCTTATTGACTGTACACAATATCGTTAAATTTGGTGTCAATAAGAAGACAGGACACATTATTGTTAAATCTTGTGTTTTCTTACTGACATTACACATTATCGTTGAATATTTGTCTTCTTATTGACAGTACACAGTATCGTTAAATCTTGAGTCCTTTTATTGACAGTACACATTATCGTTAAATCTTGTGTCTTTTTATAGATAGTACACAGTATTGTTAAATCTTGTGTCTTCTTATTGACAGAACACACAATATTTAACAATACTGTGTATTGTCAATAAGAAGACACAAGATTTAACAATACTGTGTACTGTCAATAAGAAGACACGAGATTTAACTATACTGTGTACTTATTGATAGTACACAGTATTTATAAATCTTGTGTCTTCTTATTGACAGTACACAGTATTGTTAAATCTTGTGTCTTCTTATTGACAGTACACAGTATTGTTAAATCTTTTGAGTCTTCTTTTTGTAGAGTAAACAGTATTGTTAAATCTTGTGTCGTTCTTATTAGATAGTACACAGTATTGCTAAATCGTGTGTCTTCTTATTGAGAGTACACAGT
>NW_013949926.1:0-528 GCF_000517525.1 Limulus polyphemus
TTGTAAGAACACACATAATAAATAATAGTAACACCACTGTAAGAACACACATAATAAATAATAGTAACACCATGTAAGAACACACATAATAAATAATAGTAACACCACGTAAGAACACACATAATAAATAATAGTCAAACCACGTAAGAACACACATAATAAATAATCGTAACACCATGTAAGAACACACATAATAAATGATAGTAGCACCACGTAAGAACACACATAATGAATAATAGTAACACCATGTAAGAACACACATAAATAAATAATAGTAACACCACACAAGAACACACATGATAAATAATAGTAACACCATGTAAGAACACACATAATAAATAATAGTAACACCATGTAAGAACACACATAATAAATAATAGTAACACCACGTAAGAACACACATAATAAATAATAGTAATACCATGTAAGAACACACATAATAAATGATAGTAACACCACGTAAGAACACACATAATAAATAATAGTAACACCATGTAAGAACACACATAATAAATAATAGTAACACCA
>NW_013949927.1:0-373 GCF_000517525.1 Limulus polyphemus
ACAATATCGTTAAATCTTGTGTCTTCTTATTGACAGTACACATTATCGTTGAATATTGTGTCTTCTTATTGACAGTACACAGTATCGTTAAATCTTGTGTCCTCTTATTGACAGGACACATTATTGTTAAATCTTGTGTTTTCTTACTGACAGTACACAGTATTGTTAAATCTTGTGTCTTCTTATTGACAGTACACAGTATACTTAAATATTGTGTCTTCTTATTGACAGTACACAGTATCGTTAAATCTTGTGTCTTCTTATTAATAGTACACAGTATCGTTAAATCTTGTTTCTTCTTATTGACAGTACACAGTATTGCTAAATCGTGTGTCTTCATTTTGAGAGTACACAGTATTGTTAAATCTTCTGT
>NW_013949928.1:0-267 GCF_000517525.1 Limulus polyphemus
CGTAGTTTATGAATATTGGTGTCACTTTACTACTCACATAGTTTATGAATATTGGTGTCACTTTACTAATCACGTAGTTTATGAATATTGGGGTCACTTTACTAATCACATAGTTTATGAATATTGGTGTCACTTTACTAATCACGTAGTTTATGAATATTGTTGTCACTTTACTACTCACATAGTTTATGAATATTGGTGTCACTTTACTAATCACGTAGTTTATGAATATTGGGGTCACTTTACTAATCACATAGTTTATGAATA
>NW_013949929.1:0-495 GCF_000517525.1 Limulus polyphemus
ATAAATGACATTACATTAGCCTTACACTATTAAACTCAAAGTTTCTGTAAGTAGATCCCATTTATTCTTTTCACTACTTCCACATATTCAGCCAGTGGCTTTAACCTCTAAATATAGGGTCGGTCAATTTGATCGAGTCACATGACTTTTTGTACTCGTTTAAAGTCTTTATAAATTTAATACTTATAATTCTCAATATATCGGGTATATCTTCACAAAATTTGGCAGTCTTTCAATTAATATTACAAGTCTTTCACATACAAAAGGTCATATTTCTAAGTGAAGTATTTTTAATAAAATAAAATAAAGATTTGTCCATGAATATATTGAGTATTTGTTTTGAATAGTCCATGTGCAAAGTAATTTTCATGTTAAAATTAAAAAAACTTTTCCTGATCTCACAATTCCCAAATTTCCTTTGTGTAATTCCTAAAACCTCCTAAATGCATTTCAAACGTGTTTTTTTCAGTAAAACTTTATAGTTTATCTGTTATT
>NW_013949930.1:0-492 GCF_000517525.1 Limulus polyphemus
CGATAAGAGTCTTATCTACCAATTTTTGAATGTTGGAAAGTACCCTATTTACTAGAGCAACGAATGTAACGAATTTATCATTATGTATTTATTTTTAATATGAAAATTGTTTGGATTGAATTTGTGTTTAGAAATATGCGTGACTTGTAGTATCAGATATGTGTTACGTATAACGAATTTGTGATATATTTATTTCAATGTCAGCGTTTGTTTCGAATAAGTTTATATTTGAAGGCGTGTCTAGCTTACCGTGTTAGTTACGTATGACGAAGCTTCCGCCAATTCTCCAAGATTGTAGAATATTCGTGAAGACAAGAATCAACAATATATCCATTTCCGTATCCGGTATTATAAGAAGGTTCTAGAGAATGTGTCTCACCTATAAAACAGCAGGGCATCGCGCCAAAAACATCAGAGAACAGAGGAGAGGCAAGTCTATTATGAAACTGTTATAACCGTGTAAGCTATAAACTTTGACTTTGCTAACCCTAT
>NW_013949931.1:0-656 GCF_000517525.1 Limulus polyphemus
AGTGCTACAGATTAGTAGGTCTGTTCTAGAGGTTAAGTTCGTAGAATGCTACAGATTAGTAGAGCTGTTTTAGAGGTTAAGTTCGTAGAATGTTACAGATTAGTAGGACTGTTCTAGAGGTGAAGTTCGTGGAATGCTACAGATTAGTAGGTCTGTTCTAGATGATAAGTTCGTAGAATGATACAGATTAGTAGGTCTGTTCTAGATGATAAGTTCGTAGAATGCTACAGATTAGTAGAGCTGTTCTAGATGATAAGTTCGTAGAATGATACAGATTAGTAGAGCTGTTTTAGAGGTTAAGTTCGTAGAATGCTACAGATTAGTAGGTCTGTTCTAGAGGTTAAGTTCGTAGAGTGCTACAGATTAGTAGGTCTGTTCTAGAGGTTAAGTTCGTAGAATGCTACAGATTAGTAGAGCTGTTCTAGATGATAAGTTCGTAGAATGCTACAGATTAGTAGGTCTGTTCTAGAGGTTAAGTTCGTAGAATGCTACAGATTAGTAGAGCTGTTCTAGAGGTTGAAGAACAGCTCTACTAATCTGTAGCATTCTACGAACTCAACCTGTAGAACAGACCTATTAATCTGTAACATTCTACGAACTTAACCTCTAGAACAGCTCTACTAATCTGTAGCCTGTTCTAGATGATAAGTTCGTAG
>NW_013949932.1:0-792 GCF_000517525.1 Limulus polyphemus
AGTGTAGAACTCATGTAATACCCTAGTAACATGGTGTAGAACTTTTGTAATACCCTTGTAACATAGTGTAGAACTCTTGTAATACCATAGTTACATAGTGTAGAACTGTTGTAATACCCTAGTAACATAGTGTAGAACTCATGTAATACCCTAGTAACATAGTGTAGAACTGTTGTAATACCCTAGTAACATAGTGTAGAACTATTGAAATACCATAGTAACATAGTGTAGAACTGTTGTAATACCATAGTAACATAGTGTAGAACTGTTGTAATACCATCTTAACACAGTGTAGAACTCGTGTAATACCTTAGTAACATAGTGTAGAACTCTTGTAATACCCTAGTCACACAGTGTAGAGCTCTTGTAATACCCTAGTAACACAGTGTAGAACTCTTGTAATACCCTAGTAACAGTGTAGAACTCATGTAAAACCCTAGTAACATAGTGTAGAACTCTTGTAATACTATAGTAACATAGTGTAGAACTATTGTAATACCATAGTAACATAGTGTAGAAACCTTGTAATATCCTAGTCACACAGTGTAGAACTCTTGTAATACCCTAGTCACACAGTGTAGAACTCATGTAATACCCTAGTCACACAGTGTAGAACTCTTGTAATACCCTAGTAACATAGTGTAGAACCTTTGTAATACCATAGTAACATAGTGTAGAACTATTGTAATACCCTAGTAACATAGTGTAGAACTATTGTAATACCCTAGGCACACAGTGTAGAACTATTGTAATACCATAGTAACATAGTGTAGAACTATTGTAATACCATAA
>NW_013949933.1:0-371 GCF_000517525.1 Limulus polyphemus
TTAACAAACGGAAACGTAACAATATGAATAGAGCTTAGTTTCGAAATAAAATACTCGTTACTTTTGGATCAACATTTAGCCGAAGTTCAGTAACTAAATAGGATGCCATTTACTTTAACACTTTTATAATACTGTCGATAAGCAAGGACGGATTTATTTATTTTCTGTTTCTCGCTTTTGAAAGTAAAGGTTCACGCTGAAGTGTCCGATCCAATATTGATAGGTATTTAGGTTTAATAACCCAGGGGTGGTCAGAATTAAAGTTATTTCTCTTCGCATCTTTCTTGGTTTGTTGGTAATTTTAGGGGTGCTTGAAGTAAAAGGCGTGGCTTCCGTGCAGTTTGAGATGACTTTCCGTGGTGGAGCGAGAG
>NW_013949934.1:0-263 GCF_000517525.1 Limulus polyphemus
GTGTTCTTATTGATAGTACACAGTATTTCTAAGTCTTGTGTATTCTTATTGACAGTACACAGTATCGTGAAATCTTGTGTCTTCTTATTGAAAGGATAAATTACTGTTAAATCTTGTGTTTTCTCACTGACAGTACACATTATCTTTGAATATTGTGTCTTCTTCTTGAGACTACACAGTATTGTTAAATCTTGTGTCTTCTTATTGATAGTACACAGTATCGTTAAATCTTGTGTCTTCTTATTGAAAGCACACAGTATTGT
>NW_013949935.1:0-526 GCF_000517525.1 Limulus polyphemus
CCTACTGTTTGTTTTAAAGGAGTTATGGAACGTTTTGCGTTTTGTACCAGTACTTCGTTCCATTTGGAAGGATCATCTCCAAATTTTGTATGAACGTTCGTTTCATACTTGCGTATTTACATGCAAAATTCTAGCCTTCTATTATCATTTTTGCGACTTTTGTGGTCGTTTTATGTTACTCTTTTATTGGCGTTTCTGAAAGCGTATGTGTACTGCAGTGAAGCTTTTGGTTACTGATTGTTTTTCGATTTCCTTTTACTAGAGGGTTCTAAATTGATGATTCTTCACCATATTTGTTATGAAGGTACACTTCAACGTTGTGTAGTAATATGCAGAGTTTTACCTTCCTACTGTTTGTTTTAAAGGAGTTATGGAACGTTTTGCGTTTTGTACCAGTACTTCGTTCCATTTGGAAGGATCATTTCCAAATTTTGTATGAACGTTCGTTGCATACTTGCGTATTTACATGCAAAATTCTAGCCTTCTATTATCATTTTTGCGACTTTTGTGGTCGTTTTTATGTTAC
>NW_013949936.1:0-266 GCF_000517525.1 Limulus polyphemus
TCACAACGTGACGGGATAATGAGTAATTGAACGGCAGTCAGAGAGTGTGTAATTGAACTGAGTATTTTTGAAGTCGAGCATGTGAGACGTTCATTGAGAATTATAGTGCGACTATTGAAATTAAGTGTATCGCAAAGTTATATTCAGAAAGAATAAACCAGTTTTATTTAAGAAAGGACTTGTGTCGCTAAAGTTTTGTCGGAACGAATTTATGGAAAATTAACTAACGAACGGAGACGTAAGAGAATATTTATACTATTAAGAAA
>NW_013949937.1:0-495 GCF_000517525.1 Limulus polyphemus
TAAAATGACGGGAAACCATTGTTGAATGATTAGCGAAAATTATTGTTACGTCTCCAGTTGTTAATTAATTTTCCGTAACTTCGTTTCCGACGAAACTTAAGCGACACAAGTTCTTTCTTAATAAAAAACTGGTTTATTCTTTTCGAATATAACTTTACCGATACACTCAACTTCAACAATCGAGCTAAACAAACGCTGTATCAACGAACGTCAATAATACTTCTGACTGCAGTTCAATTACTCACTATCTACACACACATTACATTACCTTATCTCGCGTCACGTTGTCCCCTCTTATATATACCAAACTACCCTATATCTAGCAAATACTAGAGCACTCGCCAAGATACGGGATAGTTCTAGAAACGTGGCGTCACTGTAGTCATGTGATCTCAATGACGCAACACCTCCTTAATATTGTTCGTCCCAGAACAATAACCACATACAATAAACCAATAACAATTAACAATAACTTAATTAACTGTACAGAATTAC
>NW_013949938.1:0-667 GCF_000517525.1 Limulus polyphemus
AATATGAAGACACAAGATTTAACGATACTGTGTACTATCAATAGCAAGCTATAAGATATAACAATACTGTGTACTATCAATAAAAAACACAAGATTTAACAATACTGTGTACTGTCAATAAGAAGACATAAGACTTAACAAAAATTTGTAATATCAATATGAAGACACAAGATTTAACGAAACAGTGTACTATCAATAACAGGCCACAAGATTTATCAATACTGTGTACTGTCAATAAGAAGACACAAGAATTAACATTAATGTGTGCCTTCAATAAGAAGACACAAATTTAACAATACTGTGTACTATCAACAAGAAGACACGAGATTTAATGATACTTTGTACTATCAATAAGAAAACACAAGATTTAACCTTATTCATAGTACACAGTATAGTTAAATGTCGTGTCTTCTTATTGATAAAACAGACTATCGTTAAATCTCGTGTCTTCTTATTGATAAAAAACACTATCGTTAAATCTCGTGTCTTCTTATTGACAGTACATAGTATTGTTAGATCTTGTGTCTTCTTTTTGATAGTGCACAGTATTGATAAATCTTGTGTTTTGTTATTGACAGTACACAGTATTGTTAAATCGTGTGTCTTCTTATTGACAGCACACAGTATTAAATAAGAAGACACAAGATTTAACAATACTGTGTACTGT
>NW_013949939.1:0-1011 GCF_000517525.1 Limulus polyphemus
ATTGACAGTACACAGCATTGATAAATCCTGTATCTTTTTATTGACAGTACACAGTACTGTTAAGTCTTGTGTCTTTTTATTGACAGTACACAGTATCGTTAAATATTGTCTTCTTTTTGATAATACATAGTATTGTTAAATCTTGTATCTTCTTATTGAGAGTAAACGGTATTGATAAATCTTGTGTCTGCTTGTTGACAGTACAAAGTATTGTTAAATCTTGTGTCTTCTTTTTGACAGTAAACACTATTGTTAAATCTTGTTTTCTTTTTGATAGTACATAGTATTGTTAAATCTTGTGTCTTCATTTTGACAGTACAGAGTATTGTTAACTCTTGTGTCTTCTTTTTACATTAAACAGTATCGTTTAATCTTGTGTCTTCTTATTGAGAGTAAACAGTATTGATAAATCATATGTCTTCTTATTGACAGTACACAGTATTGGAAAATCTTGTCTTCTTATTGATAGTACATAGTTATGTTAAATCTTGTGTCTTCATTTTGACAGTACAGAGTATTGTTAACTCTTGTGTCTTCTTTTTACATTAAACAGAATCGTTTAATCTTGTGTCTTCTTATTGAGAGTAAACAGTATTGATAAATCATATGTCTTCTTATTGACAGTACACAGTATTGGAAAATCTTGTCCTCTTATTGATAGTACATAGTATTGTTAAATCTTTTACTGTCAATAAGAAGACATACTCTCAATAAGAAGACACAAGATTTAACAATACTGTTTAATCTCAATAAGAAGACACAAGATTTAACAATACTGTGACTGTGTACTGTCAATAAGAAGACACAAGATTTATCGATACTGTGTACTATCATAACAAATCATAAGATTTAATGATACTGTGTACTATCAATAAGAAGCCACAAGATTTAACGATACTGTGTATTGTCAATAAAAAGACAGAAGATTTAAAAATATTGTGTCCTGTCAATAAGAAGATCCAGGATTTATCAGCTCTGTGTACTGTCAATAAGTAAATTGATAAATCCTTT
>NW_013949940.1:0-266 GCF_000517525.1 Limulus polyphemus
CTTGTCACTATAAGCAATACAAATACGAATGTACTCTTGTCACTATAAGCAATACAAATACAAATATACTTTTGTCACGATAAGCAACACAAATATACTCTTGTCACTAAAAGCAATACAAATTCAAATATACTCTTTTCACTATAAGCAATACAAATACAAGTATACTCTTGTCACTATAAGCAATACAAATAGAAATATACTTTTGTCACTATAAGCAATACTAATACAAATACACTCTTGTCACGATAAGCAATACAAATACA
>NW_013949941.1:0-433 GCF_000517525.1 Limulus polyphemus
GGGGTCTTTATGACCTAAAGGATGTATTCAAGTTTGGCATGCTGTTGTAATTATCACTGCATTTTATATAACAAGTGAATACACGTGGTCTTTATGACCTTATGAAGTATTGTACTATTACATGCCGTTGTAATTATAACTGTATTTTATATAACAAGTAAATACACGGGGTCTTTATGACCTAAAGGATGTATTAAAGTTTGGCAAGCTGTTGTAATTATAACTGTATTTTATATAACAAGTGAATACACGAGGTCTTTATGACCTTATGATGTATTGTACAATGAAATACTGTTGTAATTATAACTGCATTTTATATAACAAGTGAATACACGGGGTCTTTATGACATTATGATGTATTTAATTTTGGCATGCTGTTGTCATTATAACTGTATTTTATAAAACAAGTGAATACACGGGGTCTTTATGGCCT
>NW_013949942.1:0-420 GCF_000517525.1 Limulus polyphemus
CCAATCATTAGACGTCATGTACTACACACCAATCATTAGACGTCATGTACTACACACCCATCATTAGACGTCATGTACTACACACCAATCATTAGACATCATGTACTACACACCAATCATTAGACGTCATGTACTACACACCAATCATTAGACATCATGTACTACACACCAATCATTAGACGTCATGTACTACACACCAATCATTAGACATCATGTACTACACACCAATCATTAGACGTCATGTACTACACACCCATCATTAGACGTCATGTACTACACACCCATCAGTAGACATCATGTACTACACACCAATCATTACCCGTCATGTACTACACATCCATCATTAGACGTTATGTACCACACACCAATCATTAGACATCATGTACTACACACCCATCATTAGACATCATGTATTACACT
>NW_013949943.1:0-345 GCF_000517525.1 Limulus polyphemus
TAACATAAAACGACCACAAAAGTCGCAAAAATGATAATAGAAGGCTAGAATCTTGCATGTAAATACGCAAGTATGCAACGAACGTTCATACAAAATTTGGAGATGATCCGTCCAAACGGAACGACGTACTGGTACAAAACGCAAAACCTTCCATAACTCCTTTAAAACAAACAGTAGGAAGGTAAAACTCTGCATATTACTACGCAACGTTAAAGTTTACCTACATACCAAATTTGATGAAGAATCATCAATTTTGCACCCTTTGGTAACAATAAATCGATAAAAAATCAGTAACCAAAAGCTTCACTACAGTACACATACGCTTGCAGAAAAGCCAATAAAAGA
>NW_013949944.1:0-368 GCF_000517525.1 Limulus polyphemus
CAATAAGAAGACACAAGATTTAACAATACTACGTACTATCAAAAAGAAGACAAGATTTAACGATACTGTGTACTGTCAATAAAAAGACACAAGATTTATCGATACTGTGTACTATCAATAAGAAGAAAAGATTTACCAATTCTGTGTACTGTCAATAAGAAGACACAAGATTGAACAATACTGTGTCCTGTCAATAAGAAGATACAGGATTTATCAATACTGTGTCCTGTCAATAAGAAGATACAGGAGTTATCAATACTGTGTACTGTCAATAAGAAGACACAAAATTTAACAATATTGTATCCTGTCAGTAAGAAGATAAAGGATTTATCAATACTGTGTAATGTCAATAAGAAGACACAAGATTT
>NW_013949945.1:0-474 GCF_000517525.1 Limulus polyphemus
AGTCTGTTTTATCTGCAGTAGTTGTCATTTCACACTCTAGTCTGTTTTATCTGCAGTAGTTGTCATTTCACACTCTAGTCTGCTTTATCTGCGTAATTGTCATTTGACAATCTAGTCTGTTTTATCTGCAGTAGTTGTCATTTCACACTCTAGTCTGCTTTATCTGCGTAATTGTCATTTGACAATCTAGTCTGTTTTATCTGTAGTAATTGTCATTTCACACTCTAGTCTGCTTTATCTGCAGTAGTTGTCATTTCACACTCTAGTCTGTTTTATCTGTAGTAGTTGTGATTTCACACTCTAGTCTGTTTTATCTGCAGTAGTTGTTATTTCACACTCTAGTCTGTTTTATCTGCAATAGTTGTCATTTCACACACTAGTCTGCTTTATCTGCGTAATTATCATTTGACAATCTAATCTGTTTTATCTGTAGTAATTGTCATTTCTCACTCTAGTCTGTTTTATCTGCAGTAG
>NW_013949946.1:0-265 GCF_000517525.1 Limulus polyphemus
GTATTGTTGTTTATTGTCTAGCTTTCTGCTTAACTTCAAACAAACAAACAATCTTCACGATTCCAAAGTATTGTTGTTCATTGTCTAGCCTTCTGCTTAACTTCAAACAAACAATCTTCATGATCCCAAAGTAATGTTGTTCATTGCTTAGCTTTCTGCTTAACTTCAAACAAACAAACTATCTTCACGATCCCAGAGTATTGTTGTTCATTGTCTAGCTTTCTGCTTAACTTCAAACAAACAATCTTCACGATCCCAAAGTACT
>NW_013949947.1:0-316 GCF_000517525.1 Limulus polyphemus
CGCAAAACGTTCCATAACTCCTTTAAAACAAACAGTAGGAAGGTAAAACTGTGCATATCACTACGCAACGTTAAAGTGTACCTACATACCAAATTTGGTGAAGAATCATCAATTTAGGACGCTCTGGTAACAAGAAATCGAAAAACAATCAGTAACAAAAAGCTTCACTGCAGTACACATAAGCTTCCAGAAAAGCCAATAAAAGAGTAACATAAAACGACCACAAATGTCGTACAAATGACCATAGAAGGCTAGAATTTTGCATGTAAATACGCAAGTATGCAACGAACGTTCATACAAAATTTGGAGATGATCC
>NW_013949948.1:0-507 GCF_000517525.1 Limulus polyphemus
AAATATAGTTAGATATAGTTAGTTATAGTTAGATATAGTTAGTTATAGTTAGACACAGTTAGTTATAGTTAGATATAGTTAGTTACAGTTAGATATAGTTAGTTATAGTTAGATACAGTTAGTTATAGTTAGATATAGTTAGTTATAGTTAGATGCAGTTGGTTATAGTTACATATAGTTAGTTATAGTTAGATACAGTTAGTTATAGTTAGATATAGTTAGTTATAGTTAGATATAGTTAGTTATAGTTAGATATAGTTAGATATTAGTTAGTTATAGTTAGATACAGTTAGTTATAGTTAGATACAGTTGGTTATAGTTACATATAGTTAGTTATAGTTAGATACAGTTGGTTATAGTTAGATATAGTTAGTTATAGTTAGATATAGTTAGTTATAGTTAGATACAGTTAGTTATAGTTAGTTATAGTTAGATACAGTTAGTTATAGTTAGATATAGTTAGATATAATTAGTTATAGTTAGATATAGTTAGTTATAGTTAGATAC
>NW_013949949.1:0-493 GCF_000517525.1 Limulus polyphemus
TGGGGGCACTTATCTTCTACTTGTTATCTTACAAGTAATAACCTAGCAACAAGTAGGATCACTTATTTTCTACTTGTTATCTTACAAGTAATAACCTAGCAACAAGTAGGAGCACTTATCTTTTACTTGTTATCTTACAAGTAATAACCTAGCAACAAGTAGGATCACTTATCTTCTACTTGTTATCTTACAAGTAATAACCTAGCAACAAGTAGAAGCACTTATCTTCTACTTGTTATATTACAAGTAATAACCTAGCAACAAGTAGAAGCACTTATTTTCTACTTGTTATCTTACAAGTAATAACCTAGCAACAAGTAAGAGCACTTATCTTCTACTTGTTATCTTACAAGTAATAACCTAGCAACAAGTAGGAGCACTTATCTTCTACTTGTTATCTTACAAGTAATAACCTAGCAACAAGTAGAAGCACTTATCTTCCACTTGTAATATTGCAAGTAATAACCTAGCAACAAGTAGGAGCACTTATCTT
>NW_013949950.1:0-505 GCF_000517525.1 Limulus polyphemus
CGGCAACTATTGTTACACCTAGGTGTTCCTTGAGTAGTTGTACGAAATAAGACTAAAGATGAGTATGGTAGTTGTAAATTCGGTAACTAGATTTACACCTAGGTGTTCGTGGAGTAGTTATTTGAAGTAAGGCTAAAGACGAGTATGGTGGTTATAAATTCGGAAACTAGAATTACACCTAGGTGTTCATGGAGTAGTTGTACAAAGTAAAGCTAAAGATGAGTATGGTAGTTGTAAATTCGGTAACTAGATTTACACCTAGGTGTTCGTGGAGTTGTTGTACCAAGTATGGATAAAGACGAGTAGGTTGGTTATAAATTCAGTAACTAGAGTTACACCTAGGTGTTCATGGAGTAGTTGTTTAATGTAAGGCTAAAGATGAGTTTGATGATTATAAATTCGGTAGCTAGAGTTACACCTAAGTGTTCATGGAGCAGTTGTACCAAGTCAGGCTAAAGATAAGAAGTTACAAAATTTATAACCACCATTAGAGTTACACCTAGGT
>NW_013949951.1:0-306 GCF_000517525.1 Limulus polyphemus
TGCCAGGGAAAGCTAAAGATGAGTATGTTGGTTATAAATTCGGTAACTAGAGTTACACCTAGGTATTCGTGGAGTTGTTGTACCAAATAACGCTAAAGATGAGTATGTTGGTTACAAATTCGGAAACTAGAGTTACACATAGGTGTTCGTGGAGTTGTTGTACCAAATAACGCTAAAGATGCGTATGGTGGTTACAAATTCGGTAACTAGAGATACAACTAGGTGTTCGTGGAGTGGCTGTACCAAATAACGCTAAAAATGAGTATTGGGGTTATAAATTCGGTAACTAGAGATACACTTAGGTTT
>NW_013949952.1:0-380 GCF_000517525.1 Limulus polyphemus
ACTGTCAGTAAGAAAACACAAGATTTAACAATAATGTGTCCTGTCAATAAGAAGACAGAAGATTTAACGATACTGTGTACTGTCAATAAGAAGACACAAGAAATAACGATACTGTGTACTGTCAATAAGAAGACACAAGGTTTAACGATACTGTGTACTGTCAATAAGAAGACACAAGATTTAACGATACTGTGTACTGTCAATCAGAAGACACAAAATTTAACGATACTATGTACTGTCAATAAGAAGACAGAAGATTTAAAGATACTGTGTACTTTCAATAAGAAGACACAAGATTTAACGATCCTGTGTACTGTCAATAAGAAGACACAAGATTTAACGATACTGTGTACTGTCAACAAGAAGACACAAGATTTATC
>NW_013949953.1:0-602 GCF_000517525.1 Limulus polyphemus
GTATTATGCAACGACACGCTGTTGTAATTATAACTGTATTTTATATAACAAGTGAATAAACGGGGTCTTTATGACCTAAAGGACGTATTGAAGTTTGACATGCTATTTTAATTATCACTGTATTTTATATAACAAGTGAGTACACGAGGTCTTTATGACCTTATGATGTAGTGTACTATGACATGCTGTTGTAATTATAACTGTATTTTATATAACAAGTGAATACACGGGATCTTTATGACCTTATGATGTATTGAAGTTTGGCATGCTGTTGTAATTATAACTTTATTGTATATAACAAGAGAATAAAAGAGGTCTTTATGACAATATGATGTATTGAAGTTTGGCATACTGTTGTAATCATAACTGTATTTTATATAACAAGTGAATACACGGGGTCTTCATGACCTTATGATGTATTGTACAATAACATGCTGTTGTAATTAGAACAGTATTTTATGTAACCCTTGAATACACGTGGTCATTATGACATTATGATGTATTGTATTATGACATGCTGTTATAATTATAACTGTATTTTATATAACAAGTGAATACACGGGGTGTTTATGACCTTATGATGTTGTGTACCATGACATGCT
>NW_013949954.1:0-408 GCF_000517525.1 Limulus polyphemus
TTCCTACGATGCGTTTTAAGGGAGTTATTGAAGGTTTTGTTTTTTGTACCAGTACTTAGTCTCATTTAGATGAATCTTTTTGAGTTTTTTTATTAAGGTTCGCCGCAATTTTGCGCGTTTACTTACAAAATTCTAGATTATTAGTTTTAGTTTTACGATTTTTGTGGTCGTTTTATGTTACTATTTTTATGGCTTCTTGAAATCGTATGTGTACTGCACTGAAGCTTTTTGTTACCGATTGTTTCTCGATTTCTTGTTTCCAGAGGGTCCTGAATTGATTATTATTCACCAAATTTGTTATGTAGGTACACTCTATCGTTGCGCAGTTATATGCAGAGTTTCACCTTTCTACTATTCGTTTTAAGGAAGTTATGGAAGATTTTGCGTTTTGTACCAGTACTTCGTTCC
>NW_013949955.1:0-297 GCF_000517525.1 Limulus polyphemus
TGTTTCTCTTTTATTTGCTTTTCTGAAAGCGTATGTGTACTGCAGGGAAGCTTTTGGTTACTGATTGTTTTTCGATTTCTTGTTACCAGAGGATCCTAAATTGATGATTCTTCACCAAATTTGGTATGTAGGTACAATTTAACGTAGCCTAGTAATATGCAGAGTTTTACCTTCCTACTGTTTGTTTTAAAGGAGTTATGGAAGGTTTTGCGTTTTTTACCAGTACGTCGTTCCATTTGGACGGATCATCTTCAAATTTTGTATGAACGTTCGTTGCATACTTGCGTATTTACATGC
>NW_013949956.1:0-340 GCF_000517525.1 Limulus polyphemus
TCAATAAGAATACACAAGATTTAGCAATACTGTGTACTATCTATAAAAAGACACAAGATTTAACGATACTGTGTACTGTCAATAAGAAGACACAAGATTTAACGATACTGTCTACTGTCAATAAGAAGACACAAGATTTAACGATTCTGTGTACTGTCAATAAGAAGACACAAAATTAAAAGATACTGTGCACTGTCAATAAGAAGACACAAGATTTAACGATACTGTGTACTGTCAATAAGAAGACACAATATTCAACGATAATGTGTACTGTCAGTAAGAAAACACAAGATTTAACAATAATGTGTCCTGTCAATAAGAAGACACAAGATTTAACGAT
>NW_013949957.1:0-264 GCF_000517525.1 Limulus polyphemus
ATAATTGGCACGCTAAAATTTATACTATACATATAGTAGTTATCTACGATAATTGTCACCTTAAAATTTATACTACACATATAATAGTTATCTACGATAATTGGCACGTTAAAATTTATACTACACATATAGTAGTTATCTACGATAATTGGCACGTTAAAATTTATACTACACATATAGTAGTTATCTACGATAAATCGCACGTTAAAATTTATACTACACATATAGTAGTTATCTACGATAATTGGCACGCTGAAGTTGATA
>NW_013949958.1:0-392 GCF_000517525.1 Limulus polyphemus
ATAGTACACAGTATCGTTAAATCTCGTGTCTTCTTATTGACAGTACACAGTATCGTCAAATCTTGTGTCTTCTTATTTACAGTACACAGTATTGTTAAATATTGTGTCTTCTTATTGATAGTACACAGTATCGTTAAATCTCGTGTCTTCTTATTGGCAGTACACAGTATTGTTAAATATTGTGTCTTCTTATTGATAAAACACACTATCGTTAAATCTTGTGTCTTCTTATTGACAGTAAACAATAATATTAAATATTGTGTCTTCTTATTGACAGTACACAGTATTGTTAAATCTTGCATCTTCTTATCGACAGTACACAGTATTGTTAAATCTTGTGTCTTCTTATTGACAGTACACAGCTTGGTTAAATTTTTATGTCTTCTTATTGA
>NW_013949959.1:0-421 GCF_000517525.1 Limulus polyphemus
GAGTAAGGCTAAAGATCAGAATGGTGGTTATAAATTCTGTAATTAGAGTTACACCTAGGTGTTCATGGAGTACTTGTACCAAGTAAAGCTAAAGATGAGTATGGTGGTTATAAATTCGGTAACTAGAGTTACACCTAGGTTTTCGTGGAGTTGTTGTACCAAATAACGCTAAAGATGAGTATGGGGCTACACATTCAGTAACTAGAGTTACACCTAGGTGTTCAAAGAGTAGTTGTACCAAGTAAGGCTAAAGATGAGTATTGTAGTTACCGAATTTATAACCAGAGTTACACCTAGGTGTTCGTGGAGAAGTTCAACCAAATAACGTTAAAGATGAGTATGGTGGTTATAAATTCGGTAACTATATTTACACCTAGGTGTTCATGGAGTAGTTGTACCAAGTAAGGCTAAAGATGAGTAT
>NW_013949960.1:0-365 GCF_000517525.1 Limulus polyphemus
AACTGTGAAGCATGGTGGTTTCAGAGTGATGGTTTGGGGAGCTGTTTGGGTTGGTGGGAGATTGAGCTTAGTGGAGTGTGTTGGCAACATAAATTTTGCGAAATACGTCGAAATATTGGAGGAAGGACTCTTGCCACATTATTCCTCGGGTTTCATGGACAAGAACACAACGTTGTTCCAGGAAGATGGAGCACCGTGTCACACTGCTAGAAACACCCAAAAATGGCAGGAAGAAAATGCTATCCAGAAGTTGCCCTGGTCGAGCCAATCTCCTGACATGAACCCCATCGAAAACCTCTGGGCCATACTCGACCAGCAAGTCAAGAAACAACCAAAAAAACCAACTTCGAAGAGCGATCTACTCC
>NW_013949961.1:0-263 GCF_000517525.1 Limulus polyphemus
TGATGTTTGTAAGTTTTGTTGCTGTACGTCTCCCGTGGCTAAAGACACTAAAATCCCTAATGAATTACGTTGTAGTGAATATGAATTATTTCATGTGTAGAGCGTGACTTAAAAATGTTCCTCGGTTTTGTTGCTCTACGTCTCCCTTGGCTTAAGACACTAAAATCCCTAATGAATTACGTTGTAGTGAAAATGAATTATTTCATAGAGTAGAGCGTGACTGAAAGATGTTCCTCGGTTTTGTTGATCTACGTCTCTCGTTG
>NW_013949962.1:0-472 GCF_000517525.1 Limulus polyphemus
TTAACAATAACTTAATTAACTGTACAGAATTACAAAGACAAAATTACAATTCAACAAAGTCTCTTAATTTTACGGGACGTGTCTTCTTCCGTACTGGTCTCCGTCTCGTTGGCTTCTGCTTCATGTGGGGTTCATCTGCTTCATCAGTAATTGTCCTATCATCGGTAACAGTCACATCAGTGGTAGTAACTTCATCAAGAGCTTCACCGTTTCCCTTCTCAAAACTGAGTAGAGTTTCTTCTTCGACGGTGGCTTCTTCAGGTGGCACGTCTGCAGTAGCGTCATTTGTTCTGTTGTCCACTTCGTCCCAACTGAAATGTCCTGGACCGTGATAACGCCAAAGCCTGTTGGCATGCACCACTTTTGGCGTCCTGTTAACAGATCCACTGGCAACCAAAGTTCCCGACCAAAAATTAACTTTGCTGGAGTGTATCCAGTGGCTTCATGCTCTGCTGTCCTATAGGCCATCAAG
>NW_013949963.1:0-263 GCF_000517525.1 Limulus polyphemus
TAGCACGTGAAAGTGCATCAGCACAAATATCATCAACCCCTTTGACATGGATTATCTTCAAATTATACTTCTGTTTTTGCTTTTCTTTCGGTTTAAAAACGTCAGCGGGTTATGATCCGTCTAAATGACAATAGGTTTTGTGTTTGTTTGTAATTAAGCACAAAGATACAGAATGGGCTATCTGTGCTCTGCTTACCATGGGTATCGAAACCCGGATTCTAGTGTTGCAAGTCCACAGACATTCCACTGTGCCACTGGGGGGA
>NW_013949964.1:0-380 GCF_000517525.1 Limulus polyphemus
TTTCGAGAAGATCCGTCCAAATGGAACGAAGTACTGGTACAAAATGCAAAACCTTCTATAACTCCCTTAAAACGAACAGTACGATGGTGAAACTTTGCATGTAACTGTGGAACGAAGTAGTTAATATACATACCGAATTTGGTTAAGATCCATCGATTTAGTAACCTGTGGTAGCAGGAAATCGATAACAGAGGAGTATCAAAAAGCTTCATACTCCTTCAAAAAGCTGATAAAGTACTAACAAAAAAGGACCACAAAAGTCGCAAAAATGATAATACAAGTCTAGAATCTTTCATGTAAATACGCAAGTATGCAACATACGTTCTTAAAAAAATTCGAAAAGATCCGTCCAAATAAAACGAAGTACTGGTACAAAACGC
>NW_013949965.1:0-425 GCF_000517525.1 Limulus polyphemus
CAGCAGACGACAGACAAAACTATAGAGCACTGGTAGCTGCTCTAGTACTCAGGTATGGAACCCTAAATGAGTCCGAAGTCTACAGGGCTAGGTTTAGGACGAGAGTCCGTGCTAAAGGGGAGAGCCTGCAAGAACTGGCACAGGATTTGGAAAGTATGGCACACAAAGCCTACCCAACTGCACTACCCAATCTCCTCAAGCTGTTTCTGAAGGATCAGTTTGTAGACGCCTTGGACAGACCACAACTGAAGATACAAGTGAAGTTAAGCATACCCCTCTACTATACAAGATGCAATGGCCAGAGCTCTTGAATTCGAATCCTACGTTAAGTCCAGCACACAGGTACCAAGGTTGATACAGTCATCAGGATTCAAGGCCAGAAAAGGACAACTTTCAGAGAAGTTTGAGGGACTTTGCTGGCACTG
>NW_013949966.1:0-355 GCF_000517525.1 Limulus polyphemus
TGTACTATCAGAAACAAGCCACAATATTTAACGATACTGTGTACTGTCAATAAGAAGACACAAGATTTACCAATACTGTGTATTGTCAATAAGAAAACACAAGATTTAACGATACTGTGTACTGTCAATAAGAAGACACAAGATTTAACAATAATGTGTACTGTCGATAAGAAAACACAAGATTTACAATACTGTGTACTGTCAATAAGAAGACACGAGATTTAACGATACTGTGTACTATCAATAACAAGACACAAGATTTAACAATACTGTGTTCTGCCAATAAGAAGACACAAGATTTAAAAATTCTGTGTACTATCAATAAGAAAACACAAGATTTAACAATACACTGTAA
>NW_013949967.1:0-294 GCF_000517525.1 Limulus polyphemus
AGAGGTATCGCCGACGGAACCTCGGCCGCGTTCCCGGAGGCGTTCCGCAGAGGCGTAAGGTACAGCCGTCGAGATCGGGTCCGTGGAAAATTCTCCGATAGTCGGTAACGTTTTTCGTCTGCTACCGCGTTTAACTTGTTCCCATAATATAAGAGGGAAACTAAGGTTAGGGTCATCCCTCTCAAAAGTACGGGGTACGGTCTCCGCCTCAGATACGCGGAAAGCCTCGGCATTGAACGCCAACCACCGGTCGAGGTATCGCCGACGGAACCTCGGCCGCGTTCCCGGAGGCCG
>NW_013949968.1:0-714 GCF_000517525.1 Limulus polyphemus
GTTATTGAAAGTACACAGTATCTTTAAATCTTTTGTCTTCTTATTGACAGTACACAGTATCGTTAAATCTTGTTTCTTCTTATTGACAGTACACAGTATCGTTAAATCTTGTGTCTTCTTATTGAAAGTACACAGTATATTTAAATCTTTTGTCTTCTTATTGACAGTACACAGTTTTGTTAAATGTTGTATCTTCTTATTGAAAGTACACAGTATCGTTACATATTGTGTCTTCTTATTGACAGTGAATAGTATCGTTAAATCTTGTGTCTTCTTATTGACAGTACACAGTATCGTTAAATCTTGTGTCTTCTTATTGACAGTACACAGTATCGTTAAATATTGTGTCTTTTATTGATAGTACACAGTATTGCTAAATCGTGTGTCTTCTTATTGATAGTACACAGTATCGTTAAATCTTGTGTTTTTTATTGATAGTACACAGTATTGCTAAATCGTGTGTCTTCTTATAAGTACACAGTATTCTTAAATCTAGTGTCTTCTTATTCATAGTACACAGTATCGTTAAATCTTGTGTCTTCTTATTGACAGTACACAGCATTATTAAAACTTCTGTCTTTTTATTGACAGTACACAGTATCGTTAAATCTTGTGGCTTGTTAGTGATAGTACACAGTATTGTTAAATCTTGTCTTCTTTTTGACAGTACACAGTATTCTTAAATCTTGTGTCTTCTTATTGACAGTACACAGT
>NW_013949969.1:0-602 GCF_000517525.1 Limulus polyphemus
CGTAACAAATTAGTGTCAGAAGTGGGATAGAAAAAAAATGGAAACGAGAAGCGGCAAATCAAACTACAGCCAAGCAGACTTGATGGCAGCAATACACGAACAGCAAAAGAAACAAGAAGAACGAGAGGAGAAATTACAACAGTTGTTAGAGGAAAAAGAAAAGAAACAAGAAGAACGAGAAGAGAAATTACAACAGTTGTTAGAGGAAAAAGAAAAGAAACAAGAAGAACGAGAAATTAAACAAGAAGAGAGATTACAGCAGTTCTTGTTTATTTTCTTTTTCCTCCAACAACTGCTGTAATTTCTCTTGTTTGAGGAAAAAGAAAAGAAACAAGAAGAACGAGAAGAGAAATTACAGCAGTGGTTGGAGGAAAAAGAAAATAAACAGGAAGAAAGTCAACAACAGTGGCAACTAGAACAAGAAAGGAAACAGGAAGAAAGAATCCAACAGTTGCAGGAAAGTCAACAACAGTGGCAAGAAGTACAAATGGAAAACATCAGTAAATTTAAAAGCGAATTAGATACGTTAAAGAACGATTTGTTGTGTGTTACACAAGGAGGATACATTGACCATCGACTTAATCAGCCCCAGACAATGGCAA
>NW_013949970.1:0-598 GCF_000517525.1 Limulus polyphemus
TGTGTACTGACAATAAGAAGACGTAATTTAACAATACTGTGTCCTGTCAATAAGAAGATAAAGAATTTATCAATACTGTGTATTGTCAATAAGAAGACAAAAGATTTAACGAAGCTGTGTACTATTATAACAAGTCATAAGATTTAATGATACTGAGTACTATCACTAACAAGCCAAAAGATTTAACGTTACTGTATACTGTCAATAAAAAGACACAAGATTTAAAAATAATGTGTCCTTTCAATAAGAATATACAGGATTTGTCAATACTGTGTACTGTCAATAAGAAGACACAAGATTTAACGATATCGTGTACTATCAATAACAAGCCACAAGATTTAACAATTCTGTGTCCTGTCAATAAGAAGATACAGGATTTATCAATAATGTGTACTGTCAATAAGAAGACACAAGATTTAACAATACTATGTCCTGTCAATAAGAAGATACAGGATTTATCAATACTATGTCCTGTCAAAAAGAAGATACAGGATTTATCAATACTGTGTACTGTCAATAAGAAGAAACATAATATAACAATACTGTGTCCTGTCAATAAGAAGAAAAAGGATTTATCAATAATGTGTACTGTCAATAA
>NW_013949971.1:0-535 GCF_000517525.1 Limulus polyphemus
ACCCACTGTTGACTTTAGTCTGCAACAAGTTTGTTAATTAAATCATATATTTACAACATATCTACATGTGTTTTTTTAAGACCGAATGGATTAAATAGAACCCAATAGCTAGTATCGTTCTATGACCCACTGTTGACTTTAGTCTGCAGCCAATGTGATAAGTAACTCATATATTTACAAAATATATACATGTGTTTCCTTAAGTCCTACTGGATGAAATAGGACCCAATAGCTAGTATTGTTCTATGACCCACTGTTGAGAGGTCTGCAGCCAATGTGTTTATTAACTCATATATTTACAACATATCTACATGTGTTTGTTTAAGACCGACTGTATTAAATATGACCCAATAGCTAGTATCATTCTATGACCCACTGTTGACTTTAGTCTGTAGCCAGTTTGGTAATTAACTCATATATTTAAAACATATCTTCATTGGTTTCCTCAAGTCCGAGTGGATTAAATAGATCCAATAACAATTATCGTTCTAAGACCCACTGTTGACTTTAGTCTGCAGCCAACGTGTTAATTAAC
>NW_013949972.1:0-547 GCF_000517525.1 Limulus polyphemus
CAGGTAGTAACATACCATTGTCAAAGACCAACATTAAACAACAGTAGATATTAACGACATTTAAACAAGTAGTAACATACCAATGTCAAAGACCAACATTAAACAACTGTATATATTAATGACATTTAAACAAGTAGTAACATACCAATGTCAAAGACCAACATTAAACAACAGTAGATATTAACGACATTTAAACAGGTAGTAACATACCAGTGTCAAAGACTAACATTAAACAACAATAGAAATTAACGACATTTAAACAGGTAGTAACATACCAGTGTCAAACACCAACATTAAACAACAGTAGATATTGACGACATTTAAACAGTTAGTAACGTACTAGTGTCAAAGGCCAACATTAAACAACAGTAGATATTAACGACATTTAAACAGGTAGTAACATACCAATATCAAAGACCAACATTAAACAACAGTAGATATTAACGACATTTTAAAAAGGTAGTAACATACCAGTGTCAAAGACCTCGTCAATATCTACTGTTGTTTAATGTTTTATTAACAACATTTAAACAGGTAGTAACATACC
>NW_013949973.1:0-340 GCF_000517525.1 Limulus polyphemus
ACCCCCACCCCACTGTCGTAACACAATTAAGAAATCAAAACTTATATAATACTAAGAGTTGTATTATTAGCTATGTTTTGATGTGAAATTTATATGTATGCCATGATAATAAAGTACTTTAAATTGTGAATGTAATTCAGTAAAATCCTCTCACATATGCAGAAAAGGATGCTTGTATAGAAAGAGTTACGGTGATAACATTTTGAATTCTTTTCAAACTCTATTACCTTATCTCATAGATATAACTTTTGTTGTTGTTTGTCTTCTTCAAAACTCTTACATTTATTTTTATGTTAAAAAGCGATATGATACAGATTGTACTGCGGCTGGTTTCTCTTCC
>NW_013949974.1:0-262 GCF_000517525.1 Limulus polyphemus
ATTACACAGTATTGTTAAATTATGTTTCTTCTTATTGACAGTACACAGTATTGATAAATCCTGTATCTTCTTATTGACAGTACACAGTATTTATAAATCCTGTATCTTATTATTGACAGGACAAAGTATTGTTAAATCTTGTGTCTTCTTATTGACAGTACATAGTATTGTTAAATTTTGTGTCTTCTTATTGACAGTACACAGTATCGTTAAATCTTGTGTCTTCTTATTGACACTACACAGTATTGATAAATCCTGTATC
>NW_013949975.1:0-372 GCF_000517525.1 Limulus polyphemus
GTATAGTTAAATCTTGGTCTTCTTATTGACAGTACACAGTATCGTTAAATACTTGAGTTTTCTTATTGACAGTACACAGTATCGTTAAATCTTGTGTCTTCGTAGTGACAGTACACAGTATCGTTAAATCTTGTGTCTTCTTATTGACAGTACACAGTATAGGTAAATCTTGTGTCTTCTTACTGAGAGTACACAGTATTGTTAAATCTTGTGTCTTCTTATTGAAAATACACAGTATAGTTAAATCTTGGTCTTCTTAGTGACAGTGCACAGTATCGTTAAATCTTGTGTCTTCTTATTGACAGAACACATTACTGTTAAATCTTGTGTTTTATTAATGATAGTACACATTATCTTTGAATATTGTGTCTT
>NW_013949976.1:0-324 GCF_000517525.1 Limulus polyphemus
TTAAACGATAGAAGGAATAATGAATGAACAGTAAACTAAACCGTAACAAAACAAAAGTAGAATTTAATATCTCACATCATACCTAAAAACTGGCGTATAGGATAATATTTTCATACACAAACACGTACACTAACATACCTAAACTTTATAAATATAGTAGTATAGGATTATATTTATATACTCAGATACTAACATACATAAACTAAATAAACAGTGACGACATATTTTTGAATTGTAACTTCATAAAACCACAATAGCTTGTAGCGACCCCTGGACTTCAGTAAAAACGTGTCCTCTTCATCCAATTCGATTTTGTTTATTTAC
>NW_013949977.1:0-547 GCF_000517525.1 Limulus polyphemus
AAATATCTAGTTCCCTGTTATACTTTTGAAATAATTAGTTATCTGTCATACTCAACGAATATCTGGTTCTCTGTTCTAGTTATCAATTATCTAGTCATCTGTTACACTTATCAAATATCTGGTTATCTGTTATACTTATCAAATATCTGGGTCATCTGTTACACTTATCAAATATCTGATTATCTGTTATACTTTTAAAATATCTGGGTCATCTGTTACAGTTATCAAATATATTGTCATCCGTTATACTTATCAAATATCTGGGCATCCATTACCCTTATCAAATATCTGGTAATCACTTACATTTATCAAATATATTGTCATCCGTTCTACTTATCAAATATCTGGTCATCTGTTACACTTATCAAATATCTGGTTATCTCTTACATTTATCAAATATATTCTCATCCGTTATACTTATGAAATATCTGGTCATCCATTACACTTATCAAATATCTGGTTATCTGTTACACTTATCAAATATCTGGTTATCTGTTATACTTATCAAATATCTGTTCATCTGTTACACTTATCAAAAATCTGGATA
>NW_013949978.1:0-262 GCF_000517525.1 Limulus polyphemus
CGTTAAATCTCGTGTCTTCTTATTGATAGTACACAGTATTGATAAATCTTGTGTCTTGTTATTGACAGTACAAAATATTGTTAAATCTTGTGTCTTCTTATTGACAGTACACAGTATAGTTAAATTTTTATGTCTTCTTATTGACAGTACACAGTATTGTTAAATCTTGTGTCTTCTTATTGACAGTACACAGTATGGTTAAATTTTTATGTCTTCTTATTGACAGTACACAGTATTGTTAAATCTTGTGTCTTCTTATTGA
>NW_013949979.1:0-415 GCF_000517525.1 Limulus polyphemus
AAGCCTAACGTTTAATATGTTAGAGTGAAACTAACAGTAGAAAAGAAGATAAAAAAAATAATTTGATTCTGTCAAAGCATGGTTCTAAAGTTATTGAATCAGCCTGAGTGCTCTTTGACAAAAGGAGCAGAGGATCTTCAAAAGAAAGAAAGCCAAACGATTACAGTAACTGGTGCCACAATTGTAAGTGAATCACAGAAGGTACTAGTGCGATAGAAATAGAGGATAGTTCAGCGTGTCAACTGAAATTCTAAAGTAATTGAATAGGCCTAAGTGGATACTTGACAAGAAGGAGAGAAGTACATATATAGTGTTTATTATATATCCATAATATCTATAGTGCTGAAGAATTTATAGTACATATGTTAACTTGTTCTGAATATATTTGAAAACAAATGAAGTGAAGTTCATCATT
>NW_013949980.1:0-395 GCF_000517525.1 Limulus polyphemus
GTCTTCTTATTGACAGGACACAGTATCGTTAAATCTTGTGTCTTCTTATTGACAGTACACAGTATCGTTAAATCCAGTGTCTTCTCATTGACAGTACACAGTATCGTTAAATCTTTTGTCTTCTTATTGACAGTACACAGTATCGTTAAATCATGTATCTTTTTATAGAAAGTACACAGAATCGTTAAATCTTGTGTCTTCTTATTGACAGTACACAGTTTTGTTAAACCTTGTGTCTTCTTTTTGACACTACATAGTATTGGTAAATCTTGTGTCTTCTTATTGAAAGTACACAGAATCGTTAAATCTTGTGTCTTCTTATTGACAGTACACAGTGAAAGTACACAGAATCGTTAAATCTTGTGTCTTCTTATTGACAGTACACTAGTTTTGTT
>NW_013949981.1:0-375 GCF_000517525.1 Limulus polyphemus
ACACAAGATTTAATAATAATGTGTCCTGTCAATAAGAAGACACAAGATTTAACGATACTGTGTACTGTCAATAAGAAGACACTAGATTTAACGATACTGTGTACTGTCATAAAGAAGACACAATATTCAACGATAATGTATACTGTCAGTAAGAAAACACAAGATTTAACAATAGTGTGTCCTGTCAATAAGGAGACACAAGATTTAACGATACTGTGTACTGTCAATAAGAAGGCACAAGATTTAACGATACTGTGTACTGTCAAAAAGAAGACACAAGATATAACAATACTGTGTACTGTCAATAAGAAGACACAATATTTAACAATACTGTGTACTATCAATAAGAAGACACACGATTTAGCAATACTGTGG
>NW_013949982.1:0-380 GCF_000517525.1 Limulus polyphemus
TGTGTTTATGGAGTAGTTGTACCACGTAAGGATAAAGATGAGTATGGTGGTTATAAATTCGGTAAATAGAGTTACACCTAGGTGTTCAAAGAGTACTTGTTTCAAAAAAGGCTAAAGGTGAGTATGGTGCTTATAAATTCTGTAACTAGAGTTACACCTAAGTGTTCATGGAGTAGTTGTACCAAGTAAGGCTAAATATAAATATGGTGGTTATAAATTCGGTAACTAGAGTTACACCTAAGTGTTCATAGAGTAGTTGTACCAAGTAAGGCTAAGGATGAGTATGGTGGTTATAAATTCTGTAACTAGAATTACACCTAGGTGTTCATGGAGTAGTTGTACCAAGAATTTATAACCACCATACTCATCTTTAGCCTTAC
>NW_013949983.1:0-261 GCF_000517525.1 Limulus polyphemus
CCTTAGTACGATGTATCATGCAGTGACATGTCTTTAGTACGAAGTTTCATAAAGTGACATGTCTATACTACATGTTTCATGCAGTAACATGTTTTTAGTACGACTTTTCATGTAATGACATGTTTTAGAACGATGTTTCATGTAGTAGCATGTCTTTAAGTTGATGTTCCATATAGTGACATGTCTTTAGTACGATGTTTTATGTAGTGACATGTCTATACTACATGTTTCATGCAGTAACATGTTTTTAGTACGACTTTT
>NW_013949984.1:0-548 GCF_000517525.1 Limulus polyphemus
CGGTAACTATAGTTACACCTAAGTGTTCATGGAGTAGTTGTACCAAGTAAGGCTAAAGATGAGTGTGTTGGATACAAATTCGGTAACTAGAGTTACAACTAGGTGTTCATAGAGTAGTTGTACCACGTAAGGCTAAAGATGAGTATGGTGGCTATAAATTCTGTAACTAGAGTTAAATCTAGGTATTTATAGAGTAGTTGTACCAAGTAAGGCTAAAGATGAGTATGTTGGATATAAATTCGGTAACTATAGTTTCACCTAGGTATTTATGGAGTAGTTGTACCAAGTAAGGCTAAAGATGAGTATGGTGGTTATAAATTCTGTAAGTAGAGTTACACCTAGGAGTTCGTGGAGTACTTTAGCCTTACTTGGTACAACAGCCACCAAACTCATTGTAACTCTAGTTACCGAATTTATCCTAGGTGTTCATGGAGTACCAAGTAAGGCTAAAGATGAGTATGGTGGTTACAAATTCGGTAACTAGAGTTACACCTAGGTGTTTATGGAGTAGTTGTACCAAGTAAGGCTAAAGATGAGTATGTTGGAAA
>NW_013949985.1:0-474 GCF_000517525.1 Limulus polyphemus
TAGTTACACCTAGGTGTTCATGTAGTAGTTGTACCAAGTAAAGCTAAAGATGATTATGGTTGTTATAAATTCGGTAACTAGAATTACACCTAGGTGTTCGTGGAGTTGGTGTACCAAATAACGCTAAAGATGAGTATGGTGGTTATATATTCGGTAACTATAGTTACATCTAGGTGTTCATGTAGTAGTTGTGCCAAATTAAGCTAAAGATGATTATGGTGTTTATAAATTCGGTAACTAGAGTTACACCTAGGTATTCGTGGAGTTGTTGTACCAAATAACGCTACAGATGAGTATGGGGGTTATTAATTCGTTAACTAGAGTTACACCTATGTGTTCATGGAGTAGTTGTATCAATTAAGGCTAAAGATGAGTATGGTGGTTATAAATTCGGTAACTGTAGTTACACCTAGGTGTTCATATAGTAGTTGTACCAAGTAAAGCTAAAGATGATTATGGTGGTTATAAATTCGG
>NW_013949986.1:0-258 GCF_000517525.1 Limulus polyphemus
GGAACAAACATTTAACACGTGTGTGTACACCAACAAACATTTAACACGTGTGTGTAAACAACAAACATTTAACACGTATGTGTACAGTAACAAACATTTAACACGTGTGTGTACAGTAACAAACATTTAACACGTGTGTGTACAGTAACAAACATTTAACACGTATGTGTACACCAACAAACATTTAACACGTGTGTGTACAGTAACAAACATTTAACACGTGTGTGTACAGTAACAAACATTTAACACATGTGTGTA
>NW_013949987.1:0-357 GCF_000517525.1 Limulus polyphemus
ACACAACGTATTAAAAGTTAGAGACAGGTTTTAAAAAATATTAAATTAATATAAATAACAAAGTTTTGTTTTTACACATTGCACGAACATTGCACATATAACAAGTATAATTTTGAAAATTAATTTGTGGTTAAACATGTGATTGTCTCTATATGACTATAAAGTCGTAAAATGAAAGTACAATATGAGCATTTTGTTTTAATAAAAAGACCAAACTAAATGGATAGGTTGAATAACAGAATAATGTTAATTTCGTTAGTGGTCAATTATATTCCATATTTAGTTACAGAAAAGTGACTGATGTAATAATTTTATTATGTGTGATTAAATTAATTTATTAATATCTTTTAAGTAAAA
>NW_013949988.1:0-526 GCF_000517525.1 Limulus polyphemus
AAGGTTTTGCGTTTTGTACCAGTACTTCGTTCCATTTGGACGGATCTTCTCGAAATTTTTTCAGTAACGTTGGTTGCATACTTGCGTATTTACATGCAAAATTCTAGCCTTCTATTGTCATTTTTGCGACTTTTGTGATTGTTTTATGTTACTCTTTTAATGGCTTTTATGAAAGCGTATGTGTACTGCAGTGAAGCTTTTGGTTACTGATTGTTTTTCGATTTCTTGTTACCAGAGGGTCCTAAATTGATCATTCTTCAACCAAATTTGGTATTTAGGTACACTTTAACGTTGCGTAGTAATATGCAGAGTTTTACCTTCCTACAGTTGGTGTTAAAGGAGTTATGGAACGTTTTGCGTTGAAAAAATTTCGAGAAGATCCGTCCAAATGGAACGAAGTACTGGTACAAAACGCAAAACGTTCCATAACTCCTTTAAAACAAACTTCGTTGCATACTTGCGTATTTACATGCAAAATTCTAGCCTTCTATTATCATTTTTGCGACTTTTGTGGTCGTTTTATGTT
>NW_013949989.1:0-572 GCF_000517525.1 Limulus polyphemus
AGGAAGAAAGTCTCCAACAGTTACAGGAAAGTCAACAACAGTGGCAAGAAGTACAAATGGAAAAAATTAGTAAATTTCAAAGTGAATTAAATACATTAAAGGATGATTTATTGTCTTTTTAAACAAGGAGGTTACATTAACCATCGACTTAATCAGCCACAGACAACGGCAAGCCCCTTCCAGGCTAACTTTTGCTAACTTTGAATCAGTTGTGTTCCATGAATACTGCAAGTTGTTTGGCATACGAAAGACCAGGACATCGCCACTTCACCCACAGTCTGATGGGATGGTAGAAAAGTACAATTGGACAGGAATTGGCAAAGTTTTGTAATAGCCGCCAAGATGACTGGGATGTCTTACTTCCTCCACTGTTGATGGCCTATAGAACAGCAAAGCATGAAACCACTGGATACACTCCAGCAAAGTTGATGTTTGGTCGGGAACTTCGGTTGCCAGTGGATCTGTTAACAGGACGCTCACCTTATGAAGAGTTGCCTGAGAATGTGTCAGAGTTTGTGAAAGTGTTATCGGAAAGGATGGATGATATTCACCATCAAGTGCGTACAAACTTG
>NW_013949990.1:0-311 GCF_000517525.1 Limulus polyphemus
GGAGCAGTTGTACCAAGTAAGGCTAAAGACGAGTATGTTGGTTATAAATTCATTAACTAGAGTTACACAGAGGTGTTCATGGAGTAGTTGTACCAAGTAAGGCTAAAGACGAGTATGTTGGTTATAAATTCAGTAACTAGAGTTACACCTAAGTGTTCATGGAGCAGTTGTACCAAGTAAGGCTAAAGATGAGTATGGTGGTTACAAATTTGGTAACTAGAATTACACCTTGGTGTTTATGGAGTAGTTGTACCAAGTGAGGCTAAAGATGTGTATGGTGGTTATAAATTCTGTAACTAGAGTCACACCTA
>NW_013949991.1:0-321 GCF_000517525.1 Limulus polyphemus
TAAAAGAGTAACCTAAAACGACCACAAAAGTCGCAAAAATGATAATAAAAGGCTAGAATTTTGCCTGTAAGTAAGCAAGTATGCAACGAACGTTCTTGAAAAAATATCGAGAAGATCAGTCCAAATGGAACGAAGTACTGGTACAAAACGCAAAACGTTCTATAACTCCTTTAAAACAAACAGTAGGAAGGTAAAACTCTGAATATTTCTAGGCAACGCTAAAGTTTACCTATATACCAAATTTGGTGAAGAATCATCAATTTAGGACCCTCTAGTAACAAGAAATCGAAAAACAATCAGTAACCAAAATCTTCACTGCAG
>NW_013949992.1:0-307 GCF_000517525.1 Limulus polyphemus
ATGAATTCGGTAACTAGAGTTACACCTAGGTGTTCGTGGAGTTGTTGTATCAAATAACGCTAAAGATTAGTATGTTGGTTACAAATTCGTTAACTATAGTTATACCTAGGTGTTCATGGAGTAGTTTTGCCAAGTAAAGCTAAAGATGAGTATGGTGGTTATAAATTCGGTAAATAGAGTTACACCTAGGTATTCGTGGAGTTGTTGTACCAAATAACGCTAAAGATGTGTATGGTGGTTATAAATTCGGTAACTATAGTCACACCATGGTGTTCATGAAGTAGTTTTTGCCAAGTAAAGCAAAAGA
>NW_013949993.1:0-312 GCF_000517525.1 Limulus polyphemus
AATAATGTGAATGGAAGATATTTTGGACACATTCGTTCTTTACTAATCAAGAATCTGAATGGAAGATATTTTGTACAAATTCGTTCTTTACTAGTCAATAACGTGAATGGAAGAAATTTTGGAGACATTCGTTCTTTGCTAGTCAATAATGTGAATGAAAGATATTTTGGACACATTCGTTCTTTACCAGTGAAGAATGTGAATGGAAGAAATTTTGGACACATTCGTTCTTTACTAATCAAGAATGTGAATGGAAGATATTTTGGACACATTCGTTCTTTACTAGTCAATAATCTGAATGGAAGATATTTT
>NW_013949994.1:0-508 GCF_000517525.1 Limulus polyphemus
TTCAGTAGCCCCGAGTAACTCAGCTTTACTATAGATTAGGTAATATCTTATTCAGTAGCTTCGAGTAACTCAGCTTTACTCTTGATTAGGTAATATCTTATACAGTAGCCCAGAGTAACTAAGTTTTACTCTTGATTAGGTAATATCTTATACAGTAGCCCCGAGTAACTCAGATTTACTCTTGATTAGGTAATATCTTATACAGTAGCCCCGAGTAACTCAGTTTTACTCTTGATTAGGTAATATCTTATACAGTAGCCTCGAGTAACTCAGTTTTACTCTTGATTAGGTAATATCTTATACAGTAGCCCCGAGAAACTCAGTTTTACTCTTGATTAGGTAATATCTTATACAGTAGCCCCCGAGTAACTCAGTTTTACTCTTGATTAGTTAATATCTTATACACTAGCCTCCGAGTAACTCAGTTTTACTCTTGATTAAGTAATATCTTATACAGTAACCCCGAGTAACTCAGCTTTACTTTTGATTAGGTAATATCTCATACAGT
>NW_013949995.1:0-391 GCF_000517525.1 Limulus polyphemus
AGATAGTAGATAATAACGATGTATTGGTATTTATAACCCAACAGTCAACCGTACTAGATAGTAGATAATAATGATGTATTGGTATTTATAACCCAACAGTCAACCGTACTAGATAGTAGATAATAACGATGTATTGGTATTTATAACCCAACAGTCAACCGTACTAGATAGTAGATAATAACGATGTATTGGTATTTATAACCCAACAGTCAACCGTACTAGATAGTAGATAATAATGATGTATTGGTATTTATAACCAACAGTCAACTGTACTAGATAGTAGATAATAATGATGTATTGGTATTTATAACCCAACAGTCAACCGTACTAGATAGTAGATAATAACGATGTATTGGTATTTATAACCCAACAGTCAATTGTACTAGATAGT
>NW_013949996.1:0-736 GCF_000517525.1 Limulus polyphemus
CAGTACATAGTATTTTAAATCTTGTGTCTTTTTATTGATAGTACACAGTATTGCTAAATCGTGTGTCTTCTTATTGAAAGTACACAGTATCGTTAAATCTTGTGTCTTCTTATTGACAGAACACAGTATCGTTAAATCTTGTGTCTTCTTATTGACAGTACATAGTATCGTTAAATTTTATGTCTTTTTATTGACAGGACACATTATTGTAAATCTTCAGTTTTCTTACTGACAGTACACATTATCGTTAAATCTTGTGTGTTGTTATTGACAGTACACAGTATAGTTAAATCTTGTGTTTTCTTCTTGAAAATACACAGTATCTTGAAATCTTGTGTCTTCTTATTGACAGTACACAGTATCGTTAAATCTTGTGTCTTCTTATTGACAGTACAGAGTATCGTTAAATCTTGTGTCTTCTGATTGACAGTGCAGAGTATCGTCTTATCTTGTGTCTTCTTCTTGACAGGACACATTATTGTTAAATCTTGTGCTTATTGACAGTACATAGTATCGTTAAATCTTGTGTCTTCTTATTGACAGTACAGAGTATCGTTAAATCTTGTGTCTTCTGATTGACAGTGTAGAGTATCGTCTTATCTTGTGTCTTCTTCTTGACAGGACACATTATTGTTAAATCTTGTGTTTTCTTATTGACAATACACATTATCGTTGAATATTGTGTCTTCTTATTGACAGTACACATTATTGTTAAATCTTGTGTTTTCTTACTGAC
>NW_013949997.1:0-300 GCF_000517525.1 Limulus polyphemus
CACAACATGTACTGCATGTTCTGCACCATTCTTCCACATCTTGTCTCATACCTATCCAGTAAAATCTCTGTCGTAGGTGACTCAATGTTTTCTTAACTCCGAGATGTCTCCTGTTACAGTATCATGGGATTGACGCAGCACAACTTTCCCGTAACTTTCTCGGTATAACCGTTTGCCAGGTCGTCACTTTCCCATCTGCAGTTTCCCATCTCCTGAGAAGAATACCATCTTCAAGCCTCAACTGGTCCCATTGTGCCCAATAGTTCTTTGTCACAGGGCTTAGACTAGACACCTTCTCCC
>NW_013949998.1:0-953 GCF_000517525.1 Limulus polyphemus
TGGCTACTCTTTCCATTGGTGCACCAACTTGATATAACTTCATTGGAGCACGTCCCTTATGCTTGGGTCCCCTTTTAGCACAACATGTACTGCATGTTCTGCACCATTCTTCCACATCTTGTCTCATACCTATCCAGTAAAATCTGTGTCGTAGGTGACTCAATGTTTTCTTAACTCCGAGATGTCCTCCTGTTACAGTATCATGGGATTGATGCAACACAACTTCCAATAACTTCCTTGGTATAACCGTTTGCCAGGTCGTCACTTTCCCATCTGCAGTTTCCCATCTCCGGAGAAGAATACCATCTTCAAGTTTCAACTGGTCCCATTGTGCCCAATAGTTCTTTGTCACAGGGCTTAGACTAGACACCTTCTCCCAAGCACTTTTAAAAATCAATTATTGGTTTCAAATCTTGATCTTTCTTCTGCTCTTCTTTGACTTCACCTTGATGGCACCTAATTATTTCAACCTCTCTTTTAACAGTTACCAGAACTTGGCCTTTGTTATTCCCAAATGTCATTTTATTTGTAATTGATTTTGAAAAGGCATAAAGGACAGACAGAAAGTATACTTGGGTGACATTGAAGACCAATGCATATTAGGATTGGACAATCTACTACCAAGGAAGTTGTGGGGACCAGTGTGGGTAACTATTGAGCTCATGGGCATAAAGGACAGACAGAAAGTATACTTGGCCCTTGTAGAATGTCCTGTCTCACCACAAAGCTTCTGTATGGCCTCTGGTAGTCCTTCATGACCTAACACCTTGATGCTCACAAGGGTTTGCTGAGACACAGAGTCTACGACAAAGTTGCACCTTTGGCCATCTAGCTTTCCTGTCATATAGACACTATGTGTGTTTGGCATTTTACACCTAGCTGTTGGGACTTTCATGATGGGGGTTGGTGGGCATCGCTCAACACCAACTACTACTGGTCTCCTTGAGGCCGAC
>NW_013949999.1:0-476 GCF_000517525.1 Limulus polyphemus
ATAAGATTATTTAACCCAAATCACCCCCATCTAACAGATCATGACGTCTTATTACAAAATAAACCCCACCTTTTGGATTATGTTTACTCTGAATGAACAAAAGTTCTATTCTATTTAGCTTTTGACGCGACATAATATTTTTTCGTTAATGTTATAATGTTTGAATTTTGAATTTTCTACCGAAATAAACACTAGCCGTTATTCTTCTATTAATTATGCTTCAAAAAAGCACTGTTTTTCAAGTTTCAAAAAATTGATATTTTCGCCGAAAATACCAAGGCTATAGCCTTCAGTTTTTGCTAAAAATTTTGAAAAAAATTTATTTTTCTTCATATTTCAATATAAAGATGCCCTTGATGTGCACTATTCAGAATGGACATCCTTTCATCAAAATTTCCAATATTTATTCCATAATCCTATATCAAAATAGGAGAGCTTCGATTTTTCTATTTTTTTATCCTTCTGGTATAGTAAAG
>NW_013950000.1:0-290 GCF_000517525.1 Limulus polyphemus
CTGCTAGTTCAATGTGTGAGTTTGATATCGTGTTACTGCTTGACTGTTCCTTGATGATGTACCACGTACTGCTTGTCATTGTTGCTAGTTCAATGTGTGAGTTTGATATCGTGTTACTGATTGACTGTTCCTTGATGATGTACCACGTACTACTTGTCATTGCTGCTAATTGAATGTGTGAGTTTGATATCATGTTACTGATTGACTGTTCCTTGATTTTGTACCACGTACTACTTGTCATTGTTGCTAGTTCAATGTGTGATTTTGATATCGTGTTACTGATTGACTGT
>NW_013950001.1:0-329 GCF_000517525.1 Limulus polyphemus
CACAAAATACCACAGCTTATAAATATTAAACATACTGTAGATTTATCAAACACAAAATATCACAACTTATACATATTAAACATACTGTAGAATTATTAAACACAAAATACCACTACTTATACATATTAAACATACTGTAGAATTATTAAACAAAAAATACCACAGCTTATACATATTAAATATACTGTAGAATTATTAAACACAAAATACCTCTGCTTATACATATTAAACATACTGTAGAATTATTAAACACAAAATACCACAGCTTATACATATTAAACATACTGTAGAATTATTAAACACAGCTTATACATATTAAACATACTGTT
>NW_013950002.1:0-954 GCF_000517525.1 Limulus polyphemus
AAGTAAGGCTAAAGATGAGTATGATGGTTTAAATTCGGCAATTATAGTTACACCTAGGTGTTTATCGAGTAGTTGTACCAAGTAAGGTCTAAAAATGAGTATGGTGGTTATAAATTCGGTGACTATAGTTAAACCTAGGTGTTTATGGAGTATTTGTAGAAAGTAAGGCTGAAGATGAGTATCGTGGTTATAAATTTTATGACTATAGTTACATCTACGTGTTCATGGAGTAGTTGTACAAAGTAAGGCTAAAATGAGTGTGGTGGTTATAAATTTTGTAACTAGGGTTACACCTAGCTGTTTATGGAGTAATTGTACCAAGTAAGGCTAAAGATGAGTATGGGGTTACATATTCAGTAACTAGAGTTACACCTACGTGTTCGAACACGTAGGTGTAACTCTAGTTACAGAATTTATAACCACCATAGTCATCTTTAGACCTACTTGGTAAAACTACTCCATGAAACCTAGGTGTAACTCTAGTTACAGAATTTATAACCACCATATTCATCTTCAGCCTTACTTGGTACAACTACTCTATTAACACTTAGGTGTAACACTGGTTACAGAATTTATAACCACCATATTCATCTTTACCCTTACTTGGTACAACTACTCCATGAACGCTTTACAACTACTCCATGAACAGTTAGGTGTAAATCTAGTTACCAAATTTATAACCATCATACTCATATTTAGCCTTACTTGGTACAACTACTCCACGAACACGTAGGTGTAACTCTAGTTTCCGAATTTATAATCACCATACTCATCTTTAGTTTTACTTGGTACAACTACTCCACCAAGTAAGGCTAAATTATATCCACCATATTCATAATTCGGTAACTAGAGTTACACCTAGGTGTTCGTGGAGTTGTTGTACCAAATAACGCTAAAGATTAGTAAAGGGGTTAAACATTCGGTAACTAGAATTACACCTAGGTGTTCATGGAG
>NW_013950003.1:0-410 GCF_000517525.1 Limulus polyphemus
TTTAAATTTGTATTTAGAAATGTACATAACTTATACTGTGAAATCTGTATTGCGAAATACCCAGCTATTCACTAAAATTGTAGAAAATTCTCGAGTGTAAGAATCAACAATATATGTGTGTGTAAGTAAACACTGGTGTATCATTTATATTGTTGCATAAGCTGAAATTTCGAGAAACTCTTCTCACGCCTATAAATATAACCAACGCGACGCGCCAAAAGACAGGATATGTTATTGGTTTGCTATAGTTGGTGTGCTATA
This sequence comes from Limulus polyphemus, assembly GCF_000517525.1. Lineage (NCBI taxonomy): Eukaryota > Metazoa > Arthropoda > Merostomata > Xiphosura > Limulidae > Limulus > Limulus polyphemus. The sequence goes on from NW_013950003.1 coordinate 262, forward strand.
AACCTCGGAAGCTATAACTGTGATTGTTATAACGCTTATTAAACGGGAACTTTATGTATTTGACCAGGAACATTTATAGATTTCGAAAATTAGAAAATCTTTAACTTCAGCGGATTCACATCGGACATTAGTACTTTTACGAAAAAATT
>NW_013950004.1:0-353 GCF_000517525.1 Limulus polyphemus
TTCTGATTGACAGGACACAGTATTGTTAAATCTTGTGTCTTCTTATTGACAGTACACAGTATTGATAAATCATGTATATTCTTATTGACAGGACACATTATTGTTAAATCTTGTGTCTTCTTACTGACAGTACACAGTATTGATAAATCCTTTATCTTCTTATTGATAAGATACAATTTTGTTAAATTTTGTGACTTCTTATTGACAGTACACAGTATTGATAAATCCTGTATATTCTTATTGACAGGACACATTATTGGTTAAATCTTGTGTCTTCTTTTTGACAGTATACAGTATTGATAAATCCTGTATCTTCTTATTGACAGGACACAGTATTGATAAGTTCTGTATCT
>NW_013950005.1:0-349 GCF_000517525.1 Limulus polyphemus
TTTTTCTTCCTTGGTTTTTCAACATCCTCACTGTTTCGTTTTCTCTTGTTAGCTCCCCTCTTTGACCATATTGCTTTTTTAATGTTTTTAGCAATTGTGTGAACTGATTGTTTTGATTCATGTTTAGAATAAGCTGGATTTGGCAGTGCTTTTTCTTCTTTCCTCTCCCTCAGTTTTTTAGCATATCTGCCATAGGCTGTCTGCATGTGGTAGCACACACTCTTGTCCACAGGATCTCTTAGGACGTCCTCCCTATGGTAATGACCAAGGCTGCTAGTGTTCTGTGCTTTTAAATCATATTTCACGCTCTGAAATGAAGAATATGTCTGCACAGCCATCCTGTTTGATT
>NW_013950006.1:0-473 GCF_000517525.1 Limulus polyphemus
GGAGTAGTTGTACCAAGTAAGGCTAAAGATGAGTATGGTGATTATAAATTTGGAAACTAAAGTTACACCTAAGTGTTCATGGAGTAGTTGTGTCAAGTAAGGCTAAAGATGAGTATGATGGTTATAAATTTGGTAACTGTAGTTACACCTAGGTGTTTATGAAGTAGTTGTACCAAGTAAGGCTAAAAATGAGTTTGGTTATAAATTCGGTGACTATAGTTACCCTAGTAGTTTATGGAGTATTTGTACCAAGTAAGGCTGAAGATGAGTATGGTGGTTATAAATTTGGTAACTATTAGTTACACCTAGGTGTTCATGTAGTAGTTGTACCAAATAAGGCTAAAGATGAGTACGTTGTATAAAAATTCGGTAACTATAGTTACAACTAGGTATTTGTGGAGTAGTTGTAACAAGTATGGCTAAAATGAGTATGGTGGTTATAAATTCTGTAACTAGAGTTACACCTAGGTGTT
>NW_013950007.1:0-359 GCF_000517525.1 Limulus polyphemus
GTAAACACCATACTCATCTTTAGCGTTATTTGGTACAACAACTCAACGAACACCTAGGTGTAACTCTAGTTACAGAATTTATAACCACCATACTCATCTTTAGCCTTACTTGGTACAACTACTCCATGAACACCTAGGTGTAATTCTAGTTACCGAATTTATAACCACCATACTCCTCTTTAGCGTTATTTGGTACAACAACTCCATAAACACATAGGTGTAACTATAGTTACAGAATTTTTAACCACCATACTCATCTTTAGCCTTACTTGGTACAACTACTCCATGAACAAGTAGGTGTAACTCTAGTTACAGAATTTATAACCACCATACACATCTTTACCCTTAGTTGGTACAAC
>NW_013950008.1:0-258 GCF_000517525.1 Limulus polyphemus
TTATTACATTACAGTTTTTTCATTATTACAGATACAGTCTTCTGATTATTACAATACTGATTTGTAATTATAACAGATACAGTCTTCTGATTACTACATTACCGTTTTGTCATTATAACAGATATAGTCTTCTGATTATCACATTACAGTTTTGTCATTATAACAGATACAGTCTTCTGATTATTACATTACTGATTTGTAATTATAACAGATACAGTCTTCTGATTACTACATTACCGTTTTGTCATTATAACAGTT
>NW_013950009.1:0-343 GCF_000517525.1 Limulus polyphemus
TAGTTACCCAATTTATAACCATCATACTCATCTTTAGCCTTACTTGGTACAACTACTCCACGAATACCTAGGTGTAACTCTAGTTACCGAATTTATATCCACCATATTCATCTTTAGCCTTACTTGGTACAACTACTCAATGAACACTTAGGTTTAACTCTAGTTACCGAATTTATAACCACCATACTCATCTGTAGCGTTATTTGGTACAACAACTCCACGAATACCTAGGTGTAACTCTAGTTACCGAATTTATAACCACCATACTCATATTTAGCGCTTCTTGGTACAACTACTCCATCAACACCTAGGTGTAACTCTAGTTTCAAATTTTATAACCACC
>NW_013950010.1:0-291 GCF_000517525.1 Limulus polyphemus
GTACAGAGTATCGTTAAATCTTGTGTCTTCTTATTGACAGTACACATTATTGTTAAATCTTGTGTTTTCTTACTGACAGTACACAGTATCGTAAAATCTTGTGTCTTCTTATTGACAGTACATAGTATTGTTATATCTTGTGTCTTCTTATTGAAAGTACACAATATCGTTAAATCTTGTGTCTTCTTATTGACAGTACACATTATCGTTAAATCTTGTGTTTTCTTACTGACAGTACACATTATCGTTGAATATTGTGTCTTCTTATTGACAGTACACAGTATCATTAAA
>NW_013950011.1:0-315 GCF_000517525.1 Limulus polyphemus
ACTACTATGGAATTAACCTGTACTAAAGTGTAAACATATAGTTGGACTACGTATGGAATTAACCTGTACTAAAGTGTAAACATATAGTTGGACTACGTATGGAATTAACCTGTACTAAAGTGTAAATATGTAGTTGGACTACGTATGGAATTAACCTGTACTAAAGTGTAAGCATATAGTTGGACTACGTATGGAATTAACCTGTACTAAAGTGTAAACATATAGTTGGACTACGTATGGAATTCAGCTGTACTAAAGTGTAAACATATAGTTGGACTACGTAAATTCCAAAACCTGTACTAAAGTGTAAACATA
>NW_013950012.1:0-492 GCF_000517525.1 Limulus polyphemus
AAAGGACAAATTTATCATAAAGCCGGCTCCCTGCTTCCGTTCCCAGATGGTCAATATAAATTCCTACAAATGTATTTTATCGGTGATGAATTGAATGCACGCTGCGGAATTTCTACCGGCATAAAAAGGTCCATCATTTCCCAACTGTAAGAGCTTTTTCACGAAAAAAACAATTTAGTGCGTTTGTTAAAAACAGCAATTGACATGATGCCATCTGATACACACAAGATTGTTATTCATGCTGACCAAACGCCTGCTGGAGAACATGTGTAAAGATTCAATGCTCCAACTATAGACGAAGTGGCAACTGTTATAGTCAGAGATCAATTCCAACCTAGAGATATTGTTCTTCATCAGAGGAACGATCAATTGACAAAAGCTGCAGAAACTCATCGATGCTACGATGCCCTGCAATATCCAATCATTTTTTGGGATGGTGCCGATGGATATCACTTCAACGTTAAGATGATAAATCCAGTCAGTGGTGAAGTT
>NW_013950013.1:0-349 GCF_000517525.1 Limulus polyphemus
TAGGTGTTATGGTGTGTGCACGAGTATTACAAACCCGAGAAGAAAGATTATAATTATACATACATAAGAGAGTGAAAAATAGCCTTTAGGATTTTCCAAACAAGAAATTATTTGTCTAGTGTCTTGGAAACATCAAGGCTTATAAGAAGCAAAAGGATATTTCTCTACAGAAACATATATGTGTACTTCATGTTCATTGTAGTTAACAACCGTCCTACCTGATTTGTATAACTTTCGACGTACTCCTTATTTTTTAAGTAGAGTTTTTGTTTGTTTTCTTGCAGTTTGTCTTTCTATTGGGGCAATATTTATATAAGTTATGTAACAATAACAGACGTTATGGTGTGCG
>NW_013950014.1:0-257 GCF_000517525.1 Limulus polyphemus
CTTTTTGATATTGTTCTGTTATAGATTTCTTGCTATCAGAGGGTTCTAAATTGATGGATCTTAACCTTTTTTGCTATGTATATTCACTAGTTCGTTCCACAGTATCATGCGAAGTTTCACCTTCCTATGACGCGTTTTAAGGGAGTTATTGAAGGTTTTGCGTTTTTGTACCAGTACTTAGTCCCATTTAGATGAATCTTTTTGAATTTTTTTATTAAGGTTCGCCGAAATTTTGGGCGTTTACTTACAAAATTCTA
>NW_013950015.1:0-317 GCF_000517525.1 Limulus polyphemus
CTCCAGGTACAAAGCTGACTAAAGTAGATCTCTAATCATAATCTAACTTTATCGAATCAGCAGACGTTTTCAAGTTTGAACGCACTTGATGGTGAATATCATCCATCCATTCAGATAACACTTTCACAAACTTTGACTAACATTTTCAAGCAACTCTTCATAAGGTGGGCACCTTGTTAACACATCCACTGGCAACCGAAGTTCCCTGCCAAACATCAACTTTGCTGGAGTGTATCCAGTGGCTTCATGCTCTGATGTTCTATAGGCCATCAACAGTGGAGGGAGTAAGACATCCCAGTCATCTTGGCGGCTATTAC
>NW_013950016.1:0-399 GCF_000517525.1 Limulus polyphemus
GACACTAAAATCCCTAATGAATTACGTTGTAGTGAAAATAACTTATTTCATAGTGTAAAGCGTGACTGAAAGATGTTCCTAGGTTTTGTTGCTCTACGTCTCACGTGGCTTAAGACACTAAAAACTCGAATAAATTACGTTTTAGTGAATATTATTTATTTCATAGGGTAGAGCGTGACTGAAAGATGTTTCTAGGTTTGTTGCTCTTCGTCTCTCGTGGCTTAAGACACTAAAAACCCTAAAGAATTACGTTGTAGTGAATATGAATTATTTCATAGTGTAAACCGTGACTAAACGATGTTCCTAGGTTTTGTTGCTCTACTTCTCTCGTAGCTTAAGACAACTAAAAACCCTAATAAATTACGTTGTAGTGAATATGAATTATTTCATAGTGTCGAG
>NW_013950017.1:0-370 GCF_000517525.1 Limulus polyphemus
TATTTGTGGATAGTTCAGGAAATAGTGAGTACGTTCCAAGATAGTGCTCTCTAGCTGTCGTAACGTTCGTTCATAGTTAGAAAGTTCTCAGGTAGTATTCTACAGTAGAAGAGGTAAGATTTCTGGATAGTTCAGGAAATAGTGAGTACGTTCCAAGATAGTGCTCTCTAGCTGTCGTAACGTTCGTTCATAGTTAGAAAGTTCCAAGGTAGTATTCTAAAGTAGAAGAGGTAAGATTTGTGGATAGTTCAGGAAATAGTGAGTACGTTCCAGGATAGTGCTCCCTAGCTAACGTAACGTTCGCCCATAGTTAGAAAGTTCCAACGTAGTATTCTACAGTAGAAGAGGTAAGATTTGTGGATAGTTCAGG
>NW_013950018.1:0-355 GCF_000517525.1 Limulus polyphemus
TTAATGATTGTTCTCTCATTTACGTATACATATATGTTATAGATGTAACAAAGACTTACAACGCTAGAAACCGGGTTTCGATACCCATGGTGGGCAGAGCTCAGATAGCCCATTATGTAGCTTTGTACATAACTACAAAAATCGCTCCGGTTATTAGGTTCATATATTCTATATGTGTATATTCTGAACCTATTTTAGCATAAATGAATAGTCAAAAAATTTTTATACATTTTCATTTCCCAAAAACATAAAAAAGTCATAAAGAAAGTACACTTTCTTTATCATTGCGTTAAATGTTTCACATTTATATTTGATGACCTAGCCTAGAGCCAAGTGTATAAAATGTATCATAACT
>NW_013950019.1:0-421 GCF_000517525.1 Limulus polyphemus
TAAATATGATCTCGACACGATCATAAATAAAGTTATAAAACATAGATGTGATCTCACACGATCATAAATAAAGCTATAAAACATAGATGTGATCTCGACACGATCATAAATGAAGTTATAAAACATAGATGTGATCTCAACACGATCATAAATAAAGTTATAAAACATAAATATGATCTCGACACGATCATAAATAAAGTTATAAGACATAGATGTGATCTCAACACGATCATAAATAAAGTTATAAAACATAAATATGATCTCAACACGATCATAAATAAAGTTATAAAACATACATATGATCTCAACACGATCATAAATAAAGCTATAAAACATAGATGTGATCTCAACACGATCATAAATAAAGTTATAAAACATAGATGTGATCTCGACACGATCCTAAATAAAGGTATAAAACATA
>NW_013950020.1:0-257 GCF_000517525.1 Limulus polyphemus
AAAAGAAGACGTCATGGCCTTTTAGATGTTAGGACATTATTTGAAGAATCTCATTTTTAAAGCTATTCTTTGTACACAATATAACTGCAAACAAAAACCAGTAAAATCGATGAAGGCCAATATTTTGATAACAGATTATAAAATAACTATTGGGAATTTTCTTAAAAGAATATACATTTTCAAAGTCTTTCATTTAGTGCGTATTTCTAGTGAAATATGAGGAAAAACAATTTTTTTCAAAATTTTGGAAAAATTGT
>NW_013950021.1:0-395 GCF_000517525.1 Limulus polyphemus
GTAACTGGTTCTGACTGAACTTTGCTGAACCACGTTTCTATTAAAATAACTGGTTCTGACTCAATTTTGCTGAACCATGTTTCTATTCAAGTAACTGGTTCTGACTCAACTTCTCTGAACCATGTTTTTATTAAAGTAACTGGTTCTGACTCAACTTCTCTGAACCACATTTCTATTAAAATAACTGGTTCTGACTCAAGTTCTCTGAACCATGTTTCTATTAAAATAACTGGTTCTGACTCAACTTCTCTGAACCATGTTTCTATTAAAGTAACTGGTTGTGACTGAACTTTGCTGAACCACGTTTCTGTTAAAGTAACTGGTTCTGACTGAACTTTCCTGAACCAGGTTTCTGTTAAAGAAACTGGTTTTGACTCAACTTCATTAAACCAGTT
>NW_013950022.1:0-256 GCF_000517525.1 Limulus polyphemus
ACTAGCCAAGCTGAATAGTAAGGCGTGTCTTATCACGTTCAACAATACCTAGTGTCATTCAAGTGGTTTACTAGTCAAGCTGAATAGTAAGGCATGTCTTATCACGTTCAACAATACCTAGTGTCATTCAAGTGGTTTACTAGCCAAGCTGAATAGTAAGGCATGTCTTATCACGTTCAACAATACCTAATGTCATTCAAGTGGTTTACTAGTCAAGCTGAATAGTAAGGCATGTCTTATCGCGTTCAACAATACC
>NW_013950023.1:0-418 GCF_000517525.1 Limulus polyphemus
TTCCCTGTTGATGTACGTATGTAATAACGAGTAGCGAGTTTAATAAAGCGTTTTTTGAGAAAGGTAGTTCGGCTAGTGGATAGAGATATTCCGTTGGAGTGAAATTTGGAAGTTTATGAGCTATTTTGATTGCTCTATTCTGAATAATCTGTATTCTGCTGTATTCTTTATTAGTCATATTACATGCCTTACCGTACTCGAAAAGGGGTATAATGAAAGCTTTATAAATTGCAATAATGGTTTTGGTGGAGCAACTATTGTTAATGTTGATGTAGTTGATTCTGGCACTGGTTCTACCGATGGTCGCGTTAAAGTGCTTACACCAGGATAAGTTTTATGAAAAGGAAAAAAAAAGGGGATGGAATGTCGTTAACACATATGTTATACAACGAATCCAGGAGACAGAAATGGGGTTACC
>NW_013950024.1:0-356 GCF_000517525.1 Limulus polyphemus
AGTTTATACATATAAACGTGTTATAGTCAACTGTCTGGTTCTATGTAACATAGTTTATACATATACACGTGTTATAGTCAACTGTCTGGTTCTATGTAACATAGTTTATACATATACACGTGTTATAGTCAACTATCTGATTCTATGTAACTTAGTTTATACATATACACATATTATAGTCAACTATCTGATTCTATGTAACTTAGTTTATACATATACACATATTATAGTCAACTATCTGATTCTTTGTAACTTAGTTTATACATATACACATGTTATAGTCAACTATCTGATTCTATGTAACTTAGTTTATACATATACACATGTTATAGTCAACTATCTGATTCTATGTAACT
>NW_013950025.1:0-485 GCF_000517525.1 Limulus polyphemus
CACCTAATGCCACACATCGGTCTAACAATCCGGGTCACCTAATGCAACACACCGCTCTAACAATCCGGGTCACCTAATGCAACACATCGGTCTAACAATCCGGGTCACCTAATGCAAGACATCGGTCTAACGATCAGAGTCACCTAATACAACACATCGGTCTAACAATCTGGGTCACCTAATGCAACACATCAGTCTAACGATCCGGGTAAACTAATGCAACACATCGCTCTAACAATCCGGGTCACCTAATGCAACACATCGGTCTAACAATCCGGGTCACCTAATGCAACACATCGGTCTAACGATCAGAGTCACCTAATGCAACACATCGGTCTAACAAACTGGGTCACCTAATGCTTGCATTAGGTGACTCTGATCGTTAGACTGATGTGTTCACATCGGTCTAACAATCCGGGTCACCTAATGCAACACATCAGTCTAACGATCCGGGTTAAACTAATGCAACACATCAGTCTAACAAT
>NW_013950026.1:0-270 GCF_000517525.1 Limulus polyphemus
GGCGTTCAATGCCGAGGCTTTCCGCGTATCTGAGGCGGAGACCGTACCCCGTACTTTTGAGAGGGATGACCCTAACTTTAGTTTCCTTCTTATATTAGGGGAACAAGTTAAACGCGGTAGCAGACGAAAGAACGTTACCGACTATCGGAGGAATTTTCCATGGACCCGATCTCGACGGCGGTACCTTACGCCTCTGCGGAACGCCTCCGGGAACGCGGCCGAGGTTCCGTCGGCGATACCTCGACCGGTGGTTGGCGTTCAATGCCGAGG
>NW_013950027.1:0-361 GCF_000517525.1 Limulus polyphemus
AAGTAAGGCTAACGATGAGTATGGTGTTTATAAATTAGGTAACTAGAGTTACACCTAGGTATTCGTGGAGTTGTTGTACCAAGTAAGGCTAAAAATGAGTATGGTGGTTATAAATTCTGTAACTAGAGCTACACCTAAGTGTTCATGGAGTAGTTGTACCAAATAATGCTACAGATGAGTATGGTGGTTATAAATTCGGTAACTAGAGCTACGCTTAGGTGTTCGTGGAGTTGTTGTACCAAATAACGCTAAAGAAGAGTTAGGGGTTACACATTCAGTAACTAGAGTTACACCTAGGTGTTCATGGAGTAGTTGTGTCAAGTAAGGGTAAAGATGAGTATAGTGGTTATAAATTCGGAAA
>NW_013950028.1:0-463 GCF_000517525.1 Limulus polyphemus
ATTGAAAAATCCTGTATCTTCTTATTGACAGGACATAGTATTGTTAAATCTTGTGTCTTTTTATTGACAGTACAAAGTATCGTTAAATCTTGTCTTCTTTTTGATAGTACATAGTATTGTTAAATCTTGTGTCTTCTTATTGAGAGTAAACTGTATTGATAAATCTTGTGTCTGCTTATTAACAGTACACAGTACTGGTAAATCTTGTCTTCTTATTGATAGTACACAGTATTGTTAAATCTTGTGTCTTTTTATTGACATTACACATTATCGTTAAATCTTGTCTTCTTTTTGATAGTACATAGTATTGTTAAATCTTGTGTCTTCTTACCGAGAGTAAGCGGTATTGATAAATCCTGTATCTTCTTATTGACAGGACACAGTATTGTTAAATCTTGTCTCTTCTTATTGACAGTACACAGTACCGTTAAATCTTGTGTCTTCTTATTGACAGTACACAGTA
>NW_013950029.1:0-478 GCF_000517525.1 Limulus polyphemus
GGATATTTATAATGTGGTTGTGTATTACTGGTGGCTATTAATAATGTGGTTGTGTGTGACTGGTGGACATTAATAATGTGGTTGTGTATGACTGGTGGATATTTATAATGTGGTTGTGTATTACTGGTGGCTATTAATAATGTGGTTGTGTGTGACTGGTGGACATTAATAATGTGGTTATGTATGACTGGTGGATATTAATAATGTGGTTGTGTATGACTGGTGGATGTTAATAATGTGGTTGTGTATGACTGGTGGATGTTAATAATGTGGTTGTGTATGACTGGTGGATATTTATAATGTGGTTCTGCATGACTGGTGGATATTAATAATGTGGTTCTGCATGACTGGTGGATATTAATAATGTGGTTGTGTATTACTGGTAGATATTAATAATGTGGTTGTGTGTGACTGGTGGATATTAATAATGTGGTTGTGTGTGACTGGTAGATATTAATAATGTGGTTGTGTATGACTG
>NW_013950030.1:0-415 GCF_000517525.1 Limulus polyphemus
CGTATGGTGGTTAGAAATTCGGTAACTAGAGTTACAGCTAGGTGTTTATGGAGTAGTTGTACCAAATAACGCTAAAGATGAATATGGTGGTTATAAATTCGGTAACTAGAGTAACACCTATGTGTTCATGGAGTAGTTGTAACAAGTAAGGCTAAAGATGAATATGGTGGTAATAAATTCGGTAACTAGAGTTACATCTAGGTATTTGTGGAGTTGTATTACCATATAACGCTAAAAAGAGTATGGTGGTTATATATTCGGTAACTAGAGATACACCTAGGTGTTTATGGAGTAGTTGTACCAAGTAAGGCTACAGATGAGTATGGTGGTTATAAATACTGTAACTAGAGTTAACCTAGGTGTTCATGGAGTAGTTGTACCAAGTAAGGCTAAAGATGAGTATGGTGGTTATAAA
>NW_013950031.1:0-300 GCF_000517525.1 Limulus polyphemus
TGTACCTTCTTATTGACAGGACACAGTATTGTTAAATCTTGTGTCTTCTTATTGACCGTACACAGTATTGATAAATCCTGTATATTCTTATTGACAGAACACATTATTGTTAAATCTTGTGTCTTCTTATTGACAGTACACAGCATTGATAAATCCTGTATCTTCTTATTGACAGGACACAGTATTGTTAAATCTTGTGTCTTTTTATTGACAGTACACAGTATCGTTAAATCTTGTCTTCTTTTTGATAGTAAATAAGTATTGTTAAATCTTGTGTCTTCTTATTGAGAGTAAACGGTA
>NW_013950032.1:0-773 GCF_000517525.1 Limulus polyphemus
AAATGTTTTTGTTTTTTTCAAAAGGTTTCTTAAACAATGTATTTATAAATGTTCTCATTCTATAATTATTTATAACAGAAAAGAAAGTAAGCTAAATAATTTCTTGTGAATGATAACAGTTCTTTTGAAACACTTGAGTTTTTTCTAACTAAGATTTTCATCTTTTACTTGTAGTAAAGGTATTGTGACATTTTAATTTTTAATACAGTCATATCTTTAAATATAAATAAAGCTTATTTGAAAAGCATAAGCGTGATCATTTCCATAAGTTCTAGATAAAAAAATCCCAAATGGGTTACACAATATTTTTTGTTTATTTCATAAACCTCAAACAAAAAGCTCTCCAGTGTAAAATACGTGTGTTTCACAACAGATTGAATTCCGACATTTAGCATTAGAGTACCATAAGCTTATGGCGTTACATGGATAGTAATGTTTCGATTTCATTACTTTGTTTAGAGCAAATATGATTGTCATTTTAGAACAAATAATCTTACTTGAAACAAAAACAAAGCACTTTTCTTAGACAAACGACACTTTTTTGTTTGTTTCCTTTAAAAATGTTTTACAAGAATATCAGCATATATCTATAACTGTATTGATGTACAAAAGTTTCTAATGGAAGTATATTAATTTCCCACAATTTTAATCTTTGTTTAGCTCTCCTTTGCCTTTGACAAGTTTCAGGCTAGTCCTCAAAACAATAAGACTCGTTCTAGAAAATTACATTGATTCCCAGTATTTCTTTTACTTTTTTCTCATTTACATTTTTT
>NW_013950033.1:0-300 GCF_000517525.1 Limulus polyphemus
TACGCAAAACGTTCCATAACTCCCTTAAAACAAAGAGTAAGAAGGTAAAACTCTGTATATAACTACGCAACGTTAAAGTGTACCTACATACCAAATTTGGTGAAGAATCATCAATTTAGGACCCTCTGGTAACAAGAAATCGAAAAACAATCAGTAACCAAAAGCTTCCCTTCAGTACACATACGCTTTCAGAAAAGCCAATAAAAGAGTAAGATAAAACGACCACAAAAGTCGCAAAAATGATAGTAGAAGGCTAGAATTTTGCATGTAAATACGCAAGTATGCAACGAAAGTTCATAC
>NW_013950034.1:0-351 GCF_000517525.1 Limulus polyphemus
AACCTTCATATGAAATTTGACGAAGATTCGTCTAAATGGGACGAAGTACCGGTACAAAACGCAAAACCTTCCATAACTCCCTTAAAACGAATAGTAGGAAGGTGAAACTATGCATGTAACTGCTCAACGATAAAGTGTACCTACATCACAAAATTGGAGAAGAACTATCAATTCAGGACCCTCTGGTAACAAGTAATCGAGAAACAATCAGTAACCAAAAACTTCACTACATTACACATATGATTTCAGTCAAACCAAATAAAAGAGTAACATAAAACCACCACAAAAATCGTAATAGTAATACTAGAAAGTTAGAATTTTGTATGTAAATGCTCAAGATTTCCACGAACC
>NW_013950035.1:0-380 GCF_000517525.1 Limulus polyphemus
AGTCACTAAATATCTTTATACAGATGTTGTAGGTGGTTTGATACCAAACACTGTTTATAGTCACTAAATATCTTGATACAAATGGTGTAGGTGGTTTGATACCAAACAATATTTATAGTCACAAAATATCTTTATACAAATGTTGTAGGTGGTTTGATACCAAACAATATTTATAGTCACTAAATATCTTTATACAGATGTAGTATGTGGTTTGATACCAAACAATGTTTATAGACACTAAATATCTTAATACAGCTTTTGTAGGTGGTTTGATACCAAACAATGTTTATAGTCAAAAAATATCTTCATACAGATAGTGTTGGTGGTTTGATACCAAACAACGTTTATAGTCACTAAATATCTTTATACAGATGTTGTAG
>NW_013950036.1:0-525 GCF_000517525.1 Limulus polyphemus
TGCCTTGGACAGTCAACAACTTAAGATACAAGTGAAGCAAGCACACCCCTCTACCATGCAGGATGCAATGGCCAGAGATCTCGAATTTGAATCCTACGTTAAGTCCAGCACAGAGGTACCGAGGTTGGTACAGTCATCTGGATTCAAGGCCAGAAAAGGTCAGCTTTCAGAGAAGTTTGAGGGACTTTGCTGGCACTGTAACAAACCTGGGCACAAGAGAGCTCAATGCTGGAAACGTCAGCACAGGGGAGATGACACAGCAGGAAAGGCTGCTACCCAGAAAGGTTGTTGGAACTGTGGAGAGCAAGGACATATGAGGATTATTGGTAATATTCTTCTTACACTGGCGGTCAGCCTCGGGGAAACCAGTAGTGGTTGGTGTTGAGGGACGCCCACCAACCCCCATCGTGAAAGTCCCAACAGCTAAATGTAAAATGGCAAGCACATACAGTGTCTACATGACAGGAAAGCTGAATGGCCAAAAGTGCAACTATGTCATAGATTCTGCATCTCAGCAAACCCGTG
>NW_013950037.1:0-360 GCF_000517525.1 Limulus polyphemus
GCCCTTGAACACTAGGACTAATTCAATATCAAAGTTAGTAACAAATGAAACACTAAGTGTTCTTGAAAACTAGGACTAGATCAATAGTACAGTTAATAACAAGTAAAACACTAAGTGCCCTTGAAAACTAGAACTAAATCAATAGTACAGTTAGTAACAAATAAAACACTAAGTGCCCTTGAAAACTAGAACTAAATCAATAGTATTGTTAGTAACAAGTAAAACACTATGTGCCCTTGACAACTAGGACTAAATCAATAGCAAAGCTAGTTAACAAATAAAACACTAAGTGCCCTTGAAAACTATGACTAAATCAATAGTATTGTTAGTAACAAATGAAACATTAAGTGCACTTGAAAA
>NW_013950038.1:0-382 GCF_000517525.1 Limulus polyphemus
AACCTAATACCCGTGTAAGCTGGGTATATAGTATCAGTTTATAACCTAATACCCGTGTAAGCTGGGTATATAGTATCAGTTTATAACCTAATACCGTGTAAGCTGGGTATATAGTATCAGTTTATACCCTAATACCCGTGTAAGCTGGGTATATAGTATCAGTTTATAACCTAATATCCGTGTAAGCTGGGTATATAGTATCAGTTTATAACCTAATACCCGTGTAAGCTGGGTATATAGTATCAGTTTATAACCTAATACCCGTGTAAGCTGGGTATATAGTATCAGTTTATAACCTAATACGCGTGTAAGCTGGGTATATAGTATCAGTTTATACCCTAATATCCGTGTAAGCTGGGTATATAGTATCAGTTTATAACCT
>NW_013950039.1:0-523 GCF_000517525.1 Limulus polyphemus
TTTCGTCGGAACGAAGTTACGGAAAATCAATTAACAAACGGAGACGTAACAAATTGGTGTCAGAAGTGGGATAAAAAAAAATGGAAACGAGAAGCGGCAAATCAAACTACAGCATAGCAGACTTGATGGCTGCAATACAAGAGCAGCAAAAGAAACAAGAAGAACGAGAAAAGAAACAAGAAGAACGAGAAATTAAACAAGAAAAGAGATTACAGCAGTTGTTAGAGGAAAAAGAAAAGAAACAAGAAGAAAGATTACAGCAGTGGCAAGAAAACCTACAACAATGGCAGCTCGAACAGCAAAATAAACAGGAGAGATTACAGCATTTGTTGGAGGAAAAAGAAAATAAACAAGAAGAACGAGAAAAGAAACAAGAAGAGAGATTACAGCAGTGGCAACTGGAACAAGAAAGGAAACAGGAAGAAAGTCAGCAGCAACTACAGGAAAATAAAAAACAATGGCAACAGGTACAAATGGAAAACATTAGTAAATTTAAAAGCGAATTAGATACGTTAAAGGATGA
>NW_013950040.1:0-349 GCF_000517525.1 Limulus polyphemus
TTTTAGGGTTCTTGATAGGTCTTTACGGTTACCGAAACGGTCACCTGTTCCACAAAGTCCCCACCGTGCTTCATCCTATCAGGTTAAATTTCCTACTTCCTATAAATTTCAAGACTTGCGTTTTGTTGTTCTCTTGAAAGTTGAAGTTTACTCTAAGATCTATTATATTTTCATCAAAATATTCCCATAGCTACCACCATTCTTGTAACATGTTCTATTTTAAGGCAGCTATATATTCAATAAACGTTTACTACCGGCCATATTCACTTGTATGCTTAACTTCAATTACATGAACTTTTCAACATAAACTCCAAAGCGAATGTGGCCTAACTTACTTATAAACGTACTT
>NW_013950041.1:0-481 GCF_000517525.1 Limulus polyphemus
CTGTTAGTTAATCATTAAATATACTGTATCACACCCTAAACTTGATCAGTAGTGTTACTTAATCATTAAATACACTGTATCACACCCCTAAACTTGATCAGTAGTGTTAGTTAATCATTAAATATACTGTATCACACCCCTAAACTTGATCAGTACTGTTAGTTAATCATTAAATATACTGTATCACACCCCTAAACTTGATCAACACTGTTAGTTAATCATTAAATATACTGTATCACACCCCTAAACTTGAACAGTAGTGTTAGTTAATCATTAAATACACTGTATCACACCCCTAAATTTGATCAGTAGTGTTAGTTAATCATTAAATATACTGTATCACACCCCTACACTTGATCAGTAGTGTTAATTAATCATTAAATAGACTGTATCACGCCCCTAAACTTGATCAGTAGTGTTAGTTAATCATTACATATACTGTATCACACCCCTAAACTTGATCAGTAGTGTTAGTTAATCA
>NW_013950042.1:0-402 GCF_000517525.1 Limulus polyphemus
GGGACACAGTATTGTTAAATCTTGTGTCTTCTTTTTGACAGTACACAGTATTGATAAATCCTATATTTTCTTATTGACAGGACACAGTATTGATAAATCCTTTATCTTCTCATTGACAGGATACAGTATTTTTAAATCTTGTGTCTTCTTTTTGACAGTACAAAGTATTGATAAATCCTGTATCTTCTTATTGACAGGACACAATATTGATTAATCCTGTATCTTCTTATTGACAGTACACAATATTGTTAAAACTTGTGTCTTCTTATTAACAGTACACAGTATTGATAAAATCTTTATATTCTTATTGACAGGACACATTATTGTTAAATCTTGTGTCTTCTTATTGACAGTACACAGTATTGTTAAATCTTGTGTCTTTTTATGGACAGTACACAGTAT
>NW_013950043.1:0-611 GCF_000517525.1 Limulus polyphemus
ATGATAAAATGTTGAGATGACTGATAAATGAGATGATAAAATGTTGAAATGACTTTTAAATAATGATATGATAAAATGTTGAGATGACTGTTAAATAATGGGATAATAAAATGTTGAGATGACTGATAGATCATGAGATGATAAAATGATGAGATGACTGTTAAATAATGGGATGATAAAATGTTGATATGACTAATAAATAATGGGATGATAAAATGTTGAGATGACTGTTAAATAATGGGATGATAAATTGTTGAGAACACTAATAAATAATGGGATGATAAAATGTTGAGATGACCGTTAAATAATGAGATGATAAAATGTTAGATGACTGACAAATAATGAGATGATAAAATGTTGAGATGACTGTGAAATAATGAAATGATAAAATGTTGAGATGACTGATAAATGAGATGATAAAATGTTGAAATGACTGTTAAATAATGATATGATAAAATGATGAGATGAATGATAAATAAAGGGTGATAAAATGTTGAGATGACTGATAAAAATGGGATGATAAAATGTTGAGATGACTGATAAATTGGATGTAGAAATGTTGAGATGACTGATAAATTGGATGTAGAAATGTTGAGATGACTGATAAATAA
>NW_013950044.1:0-334 GCF_000517525.1 Limulus polyphemus
CTGATTTTGGGTTCTATATCTGAGTTCTGGAGCAGCTACTAGTGCCCTATAGTTGTTCCAGTCATCTGCTGACAACTGTCCGAGTATCTCCAATAGTTGTTCCTTTAAGCTCGTTGCCAGATATACTGCATTCTGCTCTTCCATCCATCCATTCATCTCTGCCAGGAGCCCAAATTGTGCTCTATATGCTTCCCACAATGCCTTCCCATCGAATTCCTGTGGCTTCCTTCGTAGAAGATCACCCCTATTGCTGACATTCATATCTGAGATGTGAGTTTTAACAGGACTAAAGATGCCTGCATTAGGGTTTAGCTGCGGAGTCTGGAAGGTGCTT
>NW_013950045.1:0-482 GCF_000517525.1 Limulus polyphemus
CCCTTCCTTTAGTTAACTTTAGAATACTACTTTTATGACTATATTACAATAGAGTCACATCTTACGATTGGAAATTCTGGTTCTGTTTGTTTTACCAGTAATATATGGATTATATTCTCCATGTAAAGTCGAGACGGCTTAGTCTGCTATGTGATCATTAGCCAGATCATGTGATATGTCACTTCTATCACTACCTTGTTTGGTTCTTTATTTCAAGTTCAGTAGCCAGCCCTACATAGTTTTTTATTCAGCGGTGATTTTTTTACTTATACTTGTTTGTTTACTTTTTTATAAGATGGCGTACGTGGGTTACAGGTTACTGAGTGCATTCTGAAGCTTTATAAATATTGCATAGAATACTAATAAAATAGGTAGTCAAAGATTGTGAAGACTGATGATGATAAAATTATAGTTACTACTAGAACTAGGTAGGCGCTAGGGCTGTTGAAGAAAGATGATGATGAACGAAAATATGAAATCTC
>NW_013950046.1:0-463 GCF_000517525.1 Limulus polyphemus
CTGCAGCTTCTTGGGTCAGATATATTTCCCCATTAAACATGATCAATAACATCACGACATAAGTGAGTTTTACGTATCCGTACTTCAGTATATATATATGCAATAACTTACCACTTCAGTTCCAGCTCTGGGCACTGAGCATCTATATTTATTCGCCACCTATTCAGTGAAAGTGGTTTTCTCCGGGTACTCCGGTTTCCCCCACATAAACTTTTCGGCTATTGGATCCGTAGATCTCAGGCTCTGAAAAGGACCGCATCCAGCATGATTAATGGTAATCCATAATTAACTTAAGTCTTTAATTGAATTCGAATAATTATTTTGAAAGCTTAATTTTTTACTCCTGAAAATTTAACGCACACCATCTTATTCCAGTTTTAAGTTTAATTCTTCTTTTATTTAAAATATATATAATATCTTAAAATTTGAAACTCGTAGTGTTATTGTTTTAATCAATTCAGCG
>NW_013950047.1:0-552 GCF_000517525.1 Limulus polyphemus
CCTTACTTGGTACAACTACTCCATGAACACCTAGGCGTAACTCTAGTTACCTAATTTATAACCACCATACTCATCGTTAGCCTTACTTGGTACAACAACTCCACGAACACCTAGGTGTAACTCTAGTTACTGAATTTATAACCATCCTACTCATCTTTAGCCTTACTTGGTACAACTACTCCATGCACACCTAGTTAGCACATGTGTGACCACTATACTTAGTTTTAGCCCTTCTTGGTACAACAACTCCACGAATACTTAGGTGTAACTCTAGTTACCGAATTTATAAATACCATACTCATCTTTAGCCTTACTTGGAACAACTACTCCATGAACTCCTAGGTGTAACTTTAGTTTCCGAATTTATAACCACCATACTCATCGTTAGCCTTACTTGGTACAACAACTCCACGAACACCTAGGTGTAACTCTAGTTACTGAATTTATAACCATCCTACTCATCTTTAGCGTTATTTGGTACAACAAATTCACGAACTCCTAGGATGAGCTCTAGTTACCGACTTTATAACCACCATACTCATCTTTAGCGTT
>NW_013950048.1:0-269 GCF_000517525.1 Limulus polyphemus
TATTCAACGATAATATGTACTGTCAGTAAGAAAACACAAGATTTAACAATAATGTGTCCTGTCAATAAGAAGACACCAGATTTAACGATACTGTGTACAGTCAATAAGAAGACACAAGATTTAACGATACTGTGTACTGTCAATAAGAAGACACAAGATTTAACGATACTTTGTACTTTCAATAAGAAGATACAAGATTTAACAATAATGTGTTCTGTCAATAAGAAGACACAAGATTTAACGATACTGTGTACTGTCAATAAGAAGAC
>NW_013950049.1:0-519 GCF_000517525.1 Limulus polyphemus
ATTTAACTAGCAACTCATATAACTTTAAAATATTTTATTTGTTGTTGTTTTTCCAACTCTCTGAACTTCTTATATTAAGTCTTCGGACTTAACCCTTACGCTTTCACTACTTAATCCATTTAACTAGCAACTCATATAACTTTAAAATGTCTCATTTGTTGTTGTTTTTCCAACTCTCTGAACTTCCTATATTAAGTCCTCGGACTTAACTCTTACGCTTTCACTATTTAATCCATTTAACTAGCAACTCATACAACTTTAAAATGTCTCATTTGTTGTTGTTTTTCCAACTCTCTGAACTTCCTATATTAACCTATATTAAGGATTAAGTAGTGAAAGCGTAAGAGTTAAGTCCGAAGACAGTTGCTAGATAAATGGACCATACAACTTTAAAATGTCTCATTTGTTGTTGTTTTTCCAACTCTCTGAACTTCCTATATTAAGTCTTCGGTCTTAACTCTTACGCTTTCACTACTTAATCCATTTAACTAGCAACTAATACAACTTTAAAATGTCTCA
>NW_013950050.1:0-290 GCF_000517525.1 Limulus polyphemus
TGTCAATAAGAAGACACAAGATTTAACGATACTGTGTACTGTCAATAAGAAGAACAAGATTTAACAATACTGTGTCCTGTCAATAAGAAGATACAGGATTTATCAATACTGTGTACTGTCAATAAGAAGACACAAGATTTAACAATACTGTGTTTTGTCAATAAGAAGATACAGGATTTATCAATAATGTGTACTGTCAATAAGAAGACTCAAGATTTAACAATATTGTGTCCTGTCAATAAGAAGATATAGGATTTTATCAATACTGTGTACTGTCAATAAGAAGACAC
>NW_013950051.1:0-353 GCF_000517525.1 Limulus polyphemus
TATTTAACAAAACTGTGTACTGTCAATAAGAAGACACAAGATATAACAATACAATGTACTGTCAATAAAAAGACACAAGATTTAACGATACTGTATACTGTCAAAAAAAAGACACAAGATTTAACGATACTGTGTACTGTCAATAAGAATACACAAGATTTAACGATACTGTGAACTTTCATTAAGAATACACTAGATTTAACGATACTGTGTATTGTCAATAAGAAGACACAAGATTTAACTATACTGTGTATTGTCAATAAGAAGACACAAGATTTAACGATACTGCGTACTGTCAATAAGAAGACACAAGATTTAACGATACTCTGTACTGTCAATTAGAAGACACAAGA
>NW_013950052.1:0-443 GCF_000517525.1 Limulus polyphemus
TACTCCATGAACTCTTAGATGTAACTCTAGTTACCGAATTTATAACCATCATACACATCTTTAGCCTTACTTGGTACAACTACTCTATGAACACCTAGGTGTAACTCTAGTTACCGAATGTGTAACCCCCATACTCATCTTTAGCCTTACTTGGAACAAATACTCCATGAACACTTAGGTGTAACTCTAGTTATCGAATTCATAACCAAAATACTCATATTTAGCCTTACTTGGTACAACTACTCCATGAACACTTAGGTGTAATTCTAGTTACCGAATTTATAACCACCATATTCATCTTTAGCCTTACTTGGCACAACTACTCCATGAAAACCTAAGTGTAACTCTAGTTACCGAATTTATCACCACCATACTCATCTTTAGCATTACTTGGTACAACTACTCCATGAACACTTAGGTGTAACTCTAGTTTCCGAATTTAT
>NW_013950053.1:0-770 GCF_000517525.1 Limulus polyphemus
GATACTACTGTAATTGGTACTGATATTTACCTATATTATGTATATATATGATACAACAGTAACTGATACTGATATTTACCTATGTTATGTATATATATATGATACTACAGTAAATGATACTGATATTTACCTATGTTATGTATATATATGATACTACTGTAATTGATACTGAAATTTACCTATGTTATATATATATATGATACTACAATAACTGAAACTGATATTTACCTATGTTATGTATATATGATACTACTGTAATTGATACTGATATTTACCTATGTTATATATATATGATACTACTGTAATTGATACTGATATCTACCTATGTTATGTATATATGATACTACAGTAATTGATACTGATATTTACCTATGTTATGTATATATGATACTACTGTTATTGATACTGATATTTACCTATGTTTTATATATATATATGATACTACAGTAAATGATACTGATATTTACCTATGTTATATATATATGATACTACTGTAATTGATACTGATATTTACCTATGTTAACATAACATAGGTAAATATCAGTATCAATTACTTTAGTATCATATATACATAACATAGATAAATATCAGTATCAGTTACTTTAGTATCATATATATATACATAACAAATGTATATATGATACTACAGTAATTGATACTGATATTTACCTATGTTATGTATATATGATACTACTGTAATTGATACTGATATTTACCTATATTACATATATATGATACTACAGTAATTGATACTGATATTTACCTATGTT
>NW_013950054.1:0-255 GCF_000517525.1 Limulus polyphemus
GAATTTATAATCACCATACTCCTCTTCAGCCTTACTTGGTACAACTACTCCATGAACACTTAGGTGTAATTCTAGTTACCGAATTTATAACCACCATATGCATCTTTAGCCTTACTTGGTACAACTACTCCATGAACACTTAGGCGTAACTCTAGTTACAGAATTTATAACCACCATACTCATCCTTAGCCTTACTTGGTACAACAACTCCACGAACACGTAGGTGTAACTCTAGTTACCGAATGTGTAGCCCCC
>NW_013950055.1:0-298 GCF_000517525.1 Limulus polyphemus
ATTAACACTTAGGTTTAACTCTAGTTACCGAATTTATAACCCCATACTAATCTTTATCGTTATTTGGTATAGCAACTACACGAACACCTAGGTGTAACTCTAGTTACCGAATTTGTAACCACCATACTCATCTGTAGCGTTACTTGATACAACAACTCCACGAATACCTAGGTGTAACTCTAGTTACCGAATTTATAACCACTATTGTTATCTTTAGCTTTACTTGGCACAACTACTACATGAACACCTAGGTGTTAACTATAGTTACCGAATTTATAGCCATCATACTCATCTTTAG
>NW_013950056.1:0-688 GCF_000517525.1 Limulus polyphemus
GCCATTATATAAAACTGTGAACTTATGACCAAGCTCTTATTGTATGAACTTACAGTTTTCAAGAGCCAAAGATCTGGAAGCCATTATATAAAACTGTGAACTTGTGACCAAGCTCTTATTGTATGAACTTACAGTTTTCAAGAGCCAAAGATCTGGAGTCACTGTGTAAAACTATGAACTTGTGACCAAGCCCTTATTGTATGAACTTACAGTTTTCAAGAGCCAAAGATTTGGAGTCACTGTGTAAAACTGTAAACTTGTGACCAAGCTCTCATTCTACGAACTTACAGTTTTCAAGAGCCAAATATCTGGAGCCACTGTGTAAAACTATGAACTTGTGACCAAGCCCTTATTGTATGAACTTACAGTTTTCAAAAGCCAAAGATCTGGAGTCACTGTGTAAAACTGTAAACTTGTGACCAAGCTCTTATTGTATGAACTTACAGTTTTCAAGAGCCAAAGATCTGGAGTCGCTGTGTAAAAGTGTGGACTTGTGACCAAGCCCTTATTGTATGAACTTACAGTTTTCAAAAGCCAAAGATCTGGAGTCACTGTGTAAAACTGTAAACTTGTGACCAAGCTCTTATTGTATGAACTTACAGTTTTCAAGAACCAAAGATCTGGAGTCACTGTGTAAAACTGTGAACTTGTGACCAGGCTCTCATTCTACGAACTTACAGTTTTCAAG
>NW_013950057.1:0-553 GCF_000517525.1 Limulus polyphemus
TTCTTGTGCCCAGGTTTGTTACAGTGCCAGCAAAGTCCCTCAAACTTCTCTGAAAGCTGACCTTTTCTGGCCTTGAATCCAGATGACTGTACCAACCTCGGTACCTCTGTGCTGGATCTAACGTAGGATTCAAATTCTAGAGCTCTGGCCATTGCATCCTGCATGGTAGAGGGGTGTGCTTGCTTCACTTGTATCTTAAGTTGTGGACTGTCCAAGGCATCTACGAACTGATCCCTCAGCAACAACTTGAGAAGATCGGGTGGTGCAGTTGGGTAGGCCTTGTGTGCCATGCTCTCCAAGTCCTGTGTCAGAAGTCTACAGGGCCAGGTTCAGGACGAGAGTCTGTGCTAAAGGGGAGAGCCTACAAGAGCTGGAACACTGGTAGAGGCTCTGGAACTCAGGTACGGAACCCAAAACCAGCTATAGTTGTGTCTGTCGGCTGCTGTCAACTGTCCAAGTATTTCCAGTGGTTGTCCCTTCAAGCTCGTTGCCAGATATACAGCTTTCTGTTCCTCTGTCCATCCATTCATCTCTGCCAGTAGCTCGAATTGTG
>NW_013950058.1:0-496 GCF_000517525.1 Limulus polyphemus
TAGAATGTTGGGCTAAAGGGTACATTGGTATATAAGACAATGTGTAGAATGTTGGGTTAAAGGGTACATTAGTATATAAGAGAATGTGTAGAATGTTGGGTTAATGGGTACATTAGTATATAAGAGAATGTGTAGAATGTTGGGTTAATGGGTACATTAGTATACAAGAGAATGTGTAGAATGTTGGGCTAAAGGGTACATTAGTATATAAGAGAATGTGTAGAATGTTGGGCTAAAGGGTACATTGGTATACAAGAGAATGTGTAGAATGTTGGGCTAAAGGGTACATTAGTATACAAGAGAATGTGTAGAATGTGGGGCTAAAGGGTACATTAGAACATAAGAGAATGTGTAGAATGTTGGGCTAAAGGGTACATTAGAACATAAGAGAATGTGTAGAATGTTGGGCTAAAGAGTACATTAGAACATAAGACCCCAACATTCTACACATTGGGCTAAAGGGTACATTGGTATATAAGAGAATGTGTAGAATGTT
>NW_013950059.1:0-457 GCF_000517525.1 Limulus polyphemus
CATTAAAAACTACAGAATACAGCTACTATCATAACCAAACTCTCTTACCATTAGTCTAGCAGACAAACATTAAAAACTACAGTATACAGCTACTTCATAACCAAACCCTTATACCATTACTCTAGCAGACAAACATTAAAACTACAGTATACAGCTACTATCATAACCAAACTCTCTTACCATTAGTCTAGCAGACAAACATTAAAAACTACAGTATACATCTACTATCATTACCAAACTCTCTTACCATTAGTCTAGCAGACAAACATTAAAAACTTCAGTATACAGCTACTATTATAACCAAACTCTCTTACCATTAGTCTAGCAGACAAACATTGAAAACTACAGTATACAGCTATTGTCATAACCAAACTCTCTTACCATTACTCTAGCAGACAAACATTAAAAATTGAAACATTAAAAACTACAGTATACAGCTACTTTCATAACCAAACTC
>NW_013950060.1:0-444 GCF_000517525.1 Limulus polyphemus
AACCACCATACTCATCGTTAGCGTTATTTGGTACAACAACTCCACGAACACCTAGGTGTAACTCTAGTTACAGAATTTATAACCACCATACTCATCTTTAGCCTTATTTGGTACAACTACTCCAGGAACACTTAGGTGTATCTCTAGTTACCGAATATATAACCACCATACTCTCTTTAGCGTTATTTGGTACAACAACTCCAAGAATAACTAGATGTAACTCTAGTTAACGAATTTATAACCACCATACTAATCTTTAGCATTACTTGGTACAACTACTCCATGAACACCTAGATGTAACTCTAGTTACGGAATTTATAACCACCATACTCATCTTTAGCCTTACTTGGCACAACTACTCCATGAAAACCTAGGTGTAACTATAGTTACCAAATTTAGAGCCCCCATACTCATCTTTAGCGTTAGTTTATACAACTGCTCCAC
>NW_013950061.1:0-628 GCF_000517525.1 Limulus polyphemus
GTGTCTTCTAATTGACATTACACAGTATCGTTAAATCTTGTGTCTTCTTATTGACAGTACACAGTATCGTTAAATCTTGTGTCTTTTTATTGATAGTACACAGTATTGCTAAATCGTGTGTATTCTTATTGACAGTACACAGTTTTGTTAAATCTTATGTCTTCTTATTGAAAGACACAGTATAGTTAAATCTTGTGTCTTCTTATTGACAGTACACAGTATTGTTAAATTTTGTGTCTTCTTATTGACAGTACACAGTATCGTTAAATCTTGTGTCCTCTTTTTTGACAGTACACAGTATTGCTAAATCGTGTGTCTTGTTATTGACAGTACACAGTTTTGTTAAATCTTGTGTCTTCTTATTGAAAGACACAGTGTGTTTTCTAATTGACATTACACAGTATCGTTAAATCTTTTGTCTTCTAATTGACATTACACAGTATCGTAAAATCTTGTGTCTTCTTAATGACAGTACACAGTATCGTTAAATCTTGTGTCTTTTTATTGACAGTACACAGTATTACCAAATCGTGTGTCTTCTTATTGACAGTACACAGTATCGTTAAATTTTGTGTCTTCTTATTGACAGTACACAGTATTGTTAAATCTTGTGTACTTCTTATTGAAA
>NW_013950062.1:0-442 GCF_000517525.1 Limulus polyphemus
GTTTTGTACCAGTACGTTGTACCATTTACATGAATCTTTTTGAATTTTTTTATTAAGGTTCGCCGCAATTTTGCGCGTTTACTTACAAAATTCTAGATTATTAGTTTTAGTTTTACGATTTTTGTGGTCGTTTTATGTTACTCTTTTTATGGCTTCTTGAAATCGTATGTGTACTGCACTGAAGCTTTTTGTTACCGATTGTTTCTCGATTTCTTGTTACCAGAGGGTTCTGAATTGATTATTATTCACCAAACTTGTTATGTAGGTACACTCTATCGTTGCGCAGTTATATGCAGAGTTTCACCTTTCTACTATTCGTTTTAAGGAAGTTATGGAAGATTTTGCGTTTTGTACCAGTACTTCGTTCCATTTGGACTAATCTTCTCGAATTTTTTTACGAACGTTCGTTGCGTACTTGCGTATTTACATGCAAAACTCTAGG
>NW_013950063.1:0-605 GCF_000517525.1 Limulus polyphemus
GGTCTCTTTATGACCTTATGATGTATCCTGCAATGACATGCTGTTGTAATTATTACTGTATTTTATATAACAAGTGAATACACGGGGTCTTCATGACTTTATGATGTATTGTACAATGACGTGCTGTTGTAATTATAACTGTATTTTATATAACAAGTGAATACACGGATTCTTTGTGACCTTATGATGTATTGTAAAATGACATGCTGTTGTAATTATAACTGTATGTTATATAACAAGTGAATACACGGACTCTTTATTACCTTATTGTGTATTGTACAATGACATGCTTTTGTAATTATAACTGTATTTTATATAATAAGTAAATACACGGGCTATTAATGACCTTATGATGTATTGTACAATGACATGCTGTTGTAATTGGAACAGTATTTTATGTAACAAGTGAATTCACGGGGTCTTTATGACATTATGATGTAATGTACTATGTCATGCTGTTATAATTATAACTGTATTTTATATAAGAAGTGAATACACGGGGTCTTTATGACCTTATGATGTAGTGTACAATGACATGCTGTTATAATTATAACTGTATTTTATATAACAAGTTAATAACACGGGGTCTTTATGACCTTATGATG
>NW_013950064.1:0-369 GCF_000517525.1 Limulus polyphemus
TTCATATGTCTACTAACTTCCCATGTATTACAGGTACCACCATCAAATGAATACTAACTTCCTCATGTCTTATAGGTACCATCATCAAATGTCTACTAACTTTCTCATATATTATTGGTACCATCATAAAATGTCTACTAACTTCCTCATGTATTACAAGTACCACCACCAAATGTCTACTAAATTTCTTATGGATTACAAATACCACCATTAAGTGTAAAGTCATTTTTATGTATCAAAGGTACTTATGAAATTGTGTATTAACTTCCTCATGCAATAGAAGTACCACCACCTAATGTCTACTAATTTCCTCATTTCTTAAAGGTACCACCATCAAATGTCTACTAAATTTCTCATATATTAGGAATA
>NW_013950065.1:0-388 GCF_000517525.1 Limulus polyphemus
GGTTCTTTTCACAGAACGTACACAATATTGCTAAATCGTGTGTCTTCTTATTGAGAGTGCACAGTATCGTTAAATCTTGTGTCTTCTTATTGACAGTACAAAGTATCGTTAAATCTTCTGTCTTCTTATTGACAGGACACATTATTGTTAAATCTTGTGTTTCCTTACTGACAGTACACATTATCGTCGAATATTGTCACTTCTTATTGATAGTACACAGTATCATTAAATCTTGTGTCTTCTTATTGACACTACACAGTATCGTTAAATCTTGTGTCTTCTTATTGACAGGACACATTATTGTTAAATCTTGTGTTTTCTTACTGACAGTACACATTATCGTTGAATATTGTTTATTCTTATTGACAGTACACAGTATCGTTAAATC
>NW_013950066.1:0-899 GCF_000517525.1 Limulus polyphemus
ACAGTACAAAGTATCGTCAAATCTTGTGTCTTCTTATTGGCAGTACACACTATCGTTAAATCTCGTGTCTTCTTATTGACAGTACACAGTATCGTTAAATCTTGTGTCTTCTTATTGGCAGTACACACTATCGTTAAATCTTGTGTCTTCTTATTGACAGTACACAGTATCGTTAAATCTTGTGTCTTCTTATTGACAGTACACAGTATCGTTAAATCTTGTGTCTTTTTATAAATAGTACACAGTATTGCTAAATCGTGTGTCTTAAGATTTAACAATACTGTGTACTCTCAATAACGTGTCTTCTAATTCACAGAACACAGTATCGTTAAATCTTGTTTCTTCTTATTGACAGTACACAGTATCGTTAAATCTTGTGTCTTCTTATTGACAGTACACAGTATTGTTATATCTTGTGTCTTATTATTGAAAGTACACAATATCGTTAAATCTTGTGTCTTCTTATTGACAGTACACAGTATCGTTAAATCTTGTGTCTTCTTATCGACAGGACATATTATTGTTAAATCTTGTGTTTTCATACTGACGGTATACATTATCGTTGTCACAATATTATAAGAAGGGACAGTACACAGTATTGTTAAATATTGTGTCTTTTTATTGACAGTACACAGTACCGTTAAATCTTGTGTCTTCCTATTGACAGTAAACAGTTTCGTTAAATCTTGTCTCCTTATTGACAGTACACAGTATCGTTAAATCTTGTGTCTTCTTATTGAAAGTACACAGTATCGTTAAATCTTGTGTCTTCTTATTGACAGTACACAGTATCGTTAAATCTTGTGTCTTTTACTAGATAGTACACAGTATTGCTAAATCGTGTGTCTTGTTATTGAGCAGTACACAGTATCGTTAAATCTTGTGTCTTCTTATTCACA
>NW_013950067.1:0-296 GCF_000517525.1 Limulus polyphemus
TGTAACTATAGTTACTGAATTTATAACCACCATACTCATCCTTAGCATTATTTGGTACACCAACTCCACGAACATCTAGGTGTAACTCTAGTTACACAATTTATAACCACCATATTCATCTTTAGACTTACGTGGTACATCTACTCCATGAACACCTAGGTGTAACTCTAGTTACAGTATTTATAACCACCATACTCATCTGTAGCCTTACTTGGTACAACTAATCCATGAACACCTAGGTTAACTCTAGTTACAGTATTTATAACCACCATACTCATCTGTAGCCTTACTTGGTA
>NW_013950068.1:0-641 GCF_000517525.1 Limulus polyphemus
CATTATTGATAAATCCTGTATCTTCTTATTGACAGGACACAGTATTGTTAAATCTTGTGGCTTGTTATTGATAGTACAAAGTATCATTAAATCTTATGACTTGTTATGATAGTACACAGTATCGTTAAATCTTGTGTCTTCTTATTGACAGTACATAGTATTGATAAATCCTTTATCTTCTTATTGACCGGATACAATATTGTTAAATTTTGTGTCTTCTTTTTGACAGTACACAGTATTGATAAATCATGTATCTTCTTATTGACAGGACACAGTATTAATAAATCCTGTATCTTCTTATTGACAGGACACAGTATTGTTAAATCCTGTATCTTCTTATTGACAGGAACAATACTGTGTCAATACTGTGTACTGTCAATAAGAAGACAAAAGATTTAACGATACTGTGTACTATCATAACAAGTCATAAGATTTAATGATACTGTGTACTATCAATAACAAGCCAAAAGATTTAACGATACTGTGTACTGTCAATAAAAAGACACAAGATTTAAAAATACTGTGTCCTGTCAATAAGAAGATACAGGATTTATCAACACTGTGTACTGGAAATTAGAAGACACAAGATTTTAATAAATTCTTTATCTTCTTATTGACAGGACACAGTATTGTTAAATTAT
>NW_013950069.1:0-480 GCF_000517525.1 Limulus polyphemus
GTACCGTCTGTTGTACGTCCATGTAACTACTTCTATATAATATAATAGTACCGTCTGTTGTATGTCCATGTAACTACTTCTATATAAATATAATAGTACCGTATGTTGTATGTCCATGTAACTACTTCTATATAAATATACTAGTACCGTCTGTTGTATGTCCATGTAACTACTTCTATATAAATATAGTAGTACTGTATGTTGTACGTCCATGTAACTACTTCTATATAACTATACTAGTACTGTCAGTTGTATGTCCATGTAACTACTTCTATATAAATATACTAGTACCGTCTGTTGTACGTCCATGTAACTACTTCTATATAAATATAATAGTACTGTCTGTTGTATGTCCATGTAACTACTTCTATATAAATATACTAGTACCGTCTGTTGTACGTCCATGTAACTACTTCTATATAACTATACTAGTACTGTCTGTTACTAGTACCGTCTGTTGTATGTCCATGTAACTACTTC
>NW_013950070.1:0-672 GCF_000517525.1 Limulus polyphemus
AATAATACTGATACAGATAAAACGTTAACAACAGTACCGGTACAGATAAAACGTTAACAACAATACTGATACAGATACAACGTTAACAATAGTACTGATACAAGTACAACGTTAGCAATAGTACTGATACAGATAAAACGTTAACAATAGTACTGCTACAGCTAAAACGTTAACAATAGTACTGATACAGATAAAACGTTAACAACAGTACTGATACAGATAAAACGTTAACAATAGTACTGATACAGATAAAACGTTAACAATAGTACTGATACAGACAAAACGTTAACAATAGTACTGATACAAGTACAACGTTAACAATAGTACTGATACAGATAAAACGTTAACAATAGTACTGATGCAGATAAAACGTTAACAATAGTACTGATACAGATAAAACGTTAACAATAGTACTGATACAGATACAACGTTAACAATAGTACCGGATACAGATAAAACGTTAACAATAGTACTGATACAGATAAAACGTTAACAACAATACTGATACAGATACAACGTTAACAATAGTACTGATACAAGTACAACGTTAACAATAGTACTGATACAGATAAAACGTTAACAATAGTACTGATACAGATAAAACGTTAACAACAGTACTGATACAAATAAAACGTTAACAATAGTACTGACATAGATAAAACGTTAACAATA
>NW_013950071.1:0-912 GCF_000517525.1 Limulus polyphemus
TTAGGTTCTTTTTCTATTATACAATTGGAAGAAGGCCCATTAAAATATAAAAATTAGCAGTTAGGTTCCTTTGCTATTATACAATGGGAAGAAGAGCCATCAAAATATAAAAGTAAACAGTAAGGTTACTTTGCTATTATACAATGGGAAGAAGAGCGATTAAAATATAAAAATCAACAGTTATGTTACTCTGCTATTATACAATGGGAAGAAGAGCCATTAAAATATAAAAATCAACAGTTAGGTTCCTTCTGCTATTATACAATGGGAAGAAGAGCCATTAAAATATAAAAATCACAGTTGGGTTCCAACTGTTATTATACAATGGGAAGAAGAGCCATTAAAATATAAAAATCAACAGTAATAGCAAAGGAACCTAATACAATGGGAAGAAGAAACATTAAAACATAAAAAACAACAGTTAGGTTCCTCTGCTATTATACAATGGGTAGAAGAGCCATTAAAATATAAAAATCAACAGTTAGGTTCCTTTGCTATTATACAATAGGGAAGAAGAGCCATTAAATATAAAACAACAGTTAGGTTCCTTTGCTATTATACAATGGGAAGAAGAGCCATTAAAATATACAAACAACAGTTTGGTTACTCTGCTATTATACAATGGGAAGAAGAGCGATTAAAATTTTAATGGCTCTTCTTCCCATTGTATAATAGCAAAGGATCATAACTAAAAATCAACAGTTAGGTTCCTTTGCTATTATACAATGGGAAGAAGAGCCATTAAATATAAATATCAACAGTTAGGTTTCTCTGCTATTATACAATGAAAAGAAGAAACATTAAAATATAAAAATCAACAGTTAGGTTCCTCTGCTATTATACAATGGGAAGAAGAGCCATTAAAATATAAAAATCAACAGTTAGGTTCCTTTGCTATTATATAATGGGAAG
>NW_013950072.1:0-979 GCF_000517525.1 Limulus polyphemus
GTCACATGTCACTCTCCTGTAAAGTTACTTAAACTTAACTTGCCAAGTGTCATTCTCCTCTAAAGTTATTTAAACTTGAGATGTCACATGTCATTTTCCTGTAAAGTTACATAAACCTAACTTGTCACATGTAACTCTACTGTAAAGTTACTTAAACTTCAATTGCCACATGTCATTCTCCGATAAAGTTACATAAAATTAACTTGCCACATGTCATTCTCCTGTAAAGTTACTTAAACTTAACTTGCCACATGTCATTCTCCTGTAAAGTTACTTAAACTTGACTTGTCACATGTCATTCTACAGTAATGTTAAATAAACCTAACTTGTCACATGTAACTCTACTGTAAAGTTACATAAACTTGACTTGTTACATATCATTCTCCTTTAAAATTACATAAACCTAACTTGTCACATGTCATTCTCCTGTAAAGTTACTAAAACTTGACTTGTCATATGTCATTTTCCTATAAAGTTATATATCCTAACCTGTCACATGTAACTCTCCTGTAAAGTTACATAAACTTGACATGTCACATGTCACTCTCCTGTAAAGTTACATAAACTTGACTTGTCATACGTAACTCTCCTGTAAAGTTACATAAACTTAACTTGCCACATGTCATTCTCCTGTAAATTTACTTAAACTTGACTTGTCACTTGTCATTCTCCTGTAAAGTTACTTAAACTTGACTTGTCACATGTCATTCTCCTGTAAAGTTACATAAACTTGACGTGTTATACGTAACTCTCTTGTAAAGTTACATAAACTTAACTTGCAACATGTCATTCTCCTGTAAAGTTACTTAAACTTGACTTGTCACTTGTCATTCTCCTGTAAAGTTACTTAAACTTGACTTGTCACTTTTCATTCTCCTGTAAACTTACATAAACCTAACTCTTCACATGTAACTCTACTGTAAAGTTACATAAACTTCACTTGTCATATGTCACTCTCCTGTAAAGTTACATAAACTTA
>NW_013950073.1:0-367 GCF_000517525.1 Limulus polyphemus
TTGGTTTGAAGATAGAGTAAAAATTCTGATACTTTTTGAATACTTTATATAATTGACTTGTTAAACCTGGAACGTAAGGTAAACGTACAGTTTCTTTTTGTTTTTTTTTCATAAGCAGATTTTAATGTGGTATTTGTAACTGAATTTGCATTTTTGTTAAATTTCTCAAATGTTTTGTCTACTATATTTGGATCAAATCCTCTATCATTAGCTATATACTTAATTAATAACAATTCGTTATTTAAATCTTCCTGTCTTGAACATATTTTTAAAGCTCTATAAACATATGTATAAAATGCTGATATTTTTGGGGTTTTTATATGACACGATTCTTTGTGTGGCGGCATAACAACAGCAAAAGGTTTTC
>NW_013950074.1:0-710 GCF_000517525.1 Limulus polyphemus
TGGTTATAAATTCGGTAACTAGTATT
Source organism: Limulus polyphemus (assembly GCF_000517525.1). Lineage (NCBI taxonomy): Eukaryota > Metazoa > Arthropoda > Merostomata > Xiphosura > Limulidae > Limulus > Limulus polyphemus. The sequence continues at coordinate 27 of NW_013950074.1, forward strand.
ACACCTAAGTGTTAATGGAGTAGTTTTACCAAATAACGCTAAAGATGAATATGGTGGTTATAAATTCGGTAACAAGAGTAACACCTAAGTGTTGATGGAGTAGTTGTACCAAGTAAAACTACAGATGAGTATGGTGGTTACACATCCAGTAACTAGAGTTACACCTAGGTTTTCATTGAGTAGTTGTGCCAGGTAAAGCTAAAGATGAGTATGGTGGAAATAAATACGGTAACTAGAGTTACACCTAGGTATTCGTGGAGTAATTGTACCAAGTAAGGCTAAAGATGAATATGGTGGTTATAAATTCGGTAACTAGAGTTACACCTAGGTGTTTATGTAGTAGTTGTGCCACGTTAAGGCTAAGGATGAGTATGGTGGTTATAAATTCGGTAACTATAGTTACACCTAGGTGTTTATGTAGTAGTTGTGCCAAGTAAAGCTAAAGATGAGTATGGTGATTATAAAGTAACTCTAGTTACCGAAACCTAGGTGTTCGTGGAGTTGTTGTACCAAATAACGCTAAAGATGAGTACGGGTTACACATTCAGTAACTAGAGTTACACCTAGGTGTTCATGAAGTAGTTGTTCCAAGTAAGAATAAAGAAGTATGGTGGTATAAATTCGGTAACTAGAGTTACACCTAGGTGTTCGTTGGAGTTGTTGTACCAAATAACGCTAAAGATG
>NW_013950075.1:0-736 GCF_000517525.1 Limulus polyphemus
CCACAAAAGTTGAGAAGCTACCTCAGCCAATACAATAATTCATCCAGGTTCTACCTGCAAAGAAGGATACAATAAAAACTCAATCCACGCAGACTCAAACACCACTAAACCACTCTTCAACATCGATTGACTTCTTCTAAACGAAAACCCGCGAAACCCAGACACGCATCTCCAAGAAAGCCTGGAGAACCCAGACAGAAGAACAGCCTGTCGACAACTTTCGCAGATTCCTTCGCTCATCATCCACACAGTCTCATTCACCCTACGATTACAGGTGGGAAGGCGATGATAAGGTTAGAAACGTCTGTTGGTAGTCTTCTTCGAAGACTGGTTCTTATACGTCAGAATAAAAATGTTGAGAACACGGGAACTGGTACTGGAAGCTTTCGTCGAACGCGGAATCGGTCCTTTTTAAAAAAGGCTTGGCTTATAATAGATCATAGATTAGGAAATGTAAAGGTTAGTACCCGATCGTATCCGGTGGACGCTGAAATGAAGAGAAGTACCCCGAGAAACCCTACTTTCACGGTCGGGGCCTCGAAAATAATATTTCCCCTTTCCCCCCACAGCAAACTTTTACCCAGTAGGATCCTGTGATCCCAACCCGGAAAGGTGCCGTTCCATTTTCCACTCACACAACAATCGTGTCTAGAGTTTTGTTTCAAGTGTTAAAATCATTACAGACTTGACAGAACTTTAATTTAGTAACTTTTGTCAGGATAAATTTTTAAGGAAC
>NW_013950076.1:0-628 GCF_000517525.1 Limulus polyphemus
GGTCATCCCTCACAAAGACCGCCTACTTCTTAAGAGCGGTACTATGCGAACGACAAACGGGGTAATTTCCGCTAGACAAAGGGCAAGGCACCGTCGACTACGAGATCAACGTTGAAGAGAAAAGTTGCGAAAACACAATTTCCGAAATTATGCTACCGACTATCGGAGAGTCATCACTTCGAATTTAATCGACGCGAAATCAGAATGTCAGAAAGCCCGACACGTCTTCCGGGACATCATACCCGGAAACCGCGTGCGAGTCCAACCATTCAAAAGTTTTCGATAGTCGGTAACGTTCGAATGGACCCTAACGAATTTAAAGGTTAGGGTCACCCCTCATCCAACTACGGGGTACGGTCTTCTCCTCAGGAACGAGGGGAGCCTCGGCATTGGAACGTTTCTCGCCCGTACTGTAGGATGAGGTCGGTGTTATATTTCCGATAGTCGGTAACGTTAGAGTCACCACTTCTCCAACTCCGAGAGTCACCACTTCTCCAACTCCGATAGTCGGTAACGTTAGAGTCACCACTTCTCCAACACCGATAGTCGGTAACGTTCTTTCGGGTCAACCACCGGTCGAGGTATCACCGTCGGAACCTCGGCCGCGTTCCGGGAGCCGTTCCGCAGA